>NC_085991.1:1877496-2109996 GCF_030014385.1 Trichomycterus rosablanca | reverse complement strand
ACCTGCTCTGTGGTGGTCCTGACCATTGAAGAACAGCATGAAAGGGGGTTAAAAAAGTCGGTTTGAACGGCCTGAGGCTAACTGTGTTAGCTTAGTAAGCTAAAACTGTGATGACGTAAAGTAGAGCGTCTAAATAATCTGCCCTATGAGTTCCACGTCTTATTAGAACCCACTCTACTGAGGCAGCTGATCAGGTAGGCAGTAGGCAGCAAGGCAGCTCACTAGGGTTTCGAACAGAGCCCATATCTGAAGCTTTGAGTGTTCACTGGCCTCAATCATTTTGAAATGGCACAACCTTGTACAGTTGGAAGAACATATTGGATGGACAACCATCTCTGCAGATGATTCTCTGGTCTGATAAGACAAAAACTCTTTGGGCAGAACGGCAAGCACATACTGTGAAACATGGTGGTGGGAGCATCATGCTATGGGGGACCACTGCACAAAATTTAAAGCAAACTACAATCCTGTCTTACCTCAGGTGGCACTTTCTGCCACCGGATGCCACACGTTCCAGACACGAGCACGCGGTGCCGGGCTGCATCCTCGTCCCCCGGACCCGAGCGCACCTCCTCGCTCTCGTGTACGCTCAACAGGCCGGGCTCGAACACCTCGCAGCCGAAGTGCTTGGTCAGGGTCTCCAGGGTGGCGACGTACTTGACCTTGAGGTCGTGCTGGCTGACGCTGTTCCTCTGCACCGTCTTGTCGCTGAACTCCTCCAGGAACGCCTTGAAGACGTTGTTGATGCGGAGCCGGGTGAGGACGCTCCTCTGGGAGATGGAGCGCTTCAGGTCGGCCGGGATGTAGGTTTTGTACCTGGAAGAAAGGAGAGGTCATGTGACTGACCGATTTATTGTAGATGTTCTCAGGATGGTCCGTTAGACCCATATAAAGTACATCAAGTGGACAAAATAACAGAAACCCGTAGTAAGATATACATCTGAAGGATAAAGTCCTTCCAGATGTATTAAATTGCTCAGGGGTCCAGGTTTTGTGCTCTTTATACCAACACCAACAAACACAAAACTCCAGTAAATGGCCGCCCATAATGTTTTCATTGGGATGCATCCTGCAGACTCCCACACACACCCTCAGACTTTTCTTTTTATCAGCCAGCGCCTGACGTCTGGAGTGAGGAACACGCTTCAACCCAAATATCCTGACCTGACAGCAGGGGTCGCTGATGCAGCAGCCCATCTGTGTCTGCTGGTACCCAAGCAGTCCGGTAACACCGGCAAGAGTAACAGACCAAGAGATGCCACCCGAGTTCCATTTTCCAGTTTAAATGACAGAAGTCTACGATTTAAACCTTTAATATCTGGCCTCTTTGGAACTCTGTTAGTTGTCCTATGTTGCTATTAAATCTTGCAAATCAAAGTTCTGCTATCGAACAGATTCACTCCTAAAAAGCTTCATTTCTACTGTTCAATCTACTGTTTCTGGTATTTTTAATCAAAAACAAGCATTTATTTCAGATACACAGATTCACACAAACAAACCACTGAGAGTTTTTACTTGAATTTCTTGGCCATGCCCCGCGTGGGCAGGTTTTTGGCAAGGGCGTCGTGGCATATGGCCATCACAGCCATGCCCAAACACTCGTTCTCTATATGCTGGGTATCTTCCTCGCTCTGAGGGCTTCGGAGTGGTGCCGTGCCTCCCTGGAAATCATGCTGGCTCTAGAAAACACACAGATAACCCATGAGTCACTTGTAATCATAACAAACAAACACGTTTAAGGGCCACTTCACAGAATTGCGTGGAGTGTGTGTGTGTCTTTGTTCAACACTGAATCTAGTAACACACACACTTAACTACTCAGAATGTGTTTTGGTCGAATCTCAGGCACCTTTGTTCAATTTTTACAAGGTAAAGGGTTAGGGTTAGGGTTAGGGTTAGTAACAGAACTAAAAGTAACAGGACTGAGTTTTTAACCTAGAATTAGTAAATACAGTCGACCCTTGAGTTACGAATGGTTTACCATACAAACATTTCGGGTTATGAACAATTTTTTTCAACTTAACATATGAACAAATTTCGGATTATGAACCGAAATTCGCAAAACACGTGACGTCAGGAACAAGTTCACTCCGACTGTCTCTCTCTCTCTATATATATCTACAGTGAGCGAACATTCGAACAGTGGACGGTGTTTTTTCTGTGTTTTCTTTATATTTTGTAAAATTCAATATTAAAATGGCCTCAAAGAAAGTGCAGAGAAAGCTTAGTGGTGAGAAAATGAACAAATCTATTACTATTTGTTGTTGTATAATTACTCCTGCCAGTAGGTGTCACTGTGTATCAGACAGAGGGGACAGTGAGTGAGAGAGAAATAGGAATTCGGAGTAAAATATTCTTTCTTTAGTGCAATTACACCTACAAGATACAACACTACTGAAATAAAGAAGAAAATAATACAGAAATATGAGAGTTATTGTTGTTTCTGGTAGATTTGATATAAAAAAAAGAAGGAAATGTATTATGGTGTATGGTACAGCACACGTACTACTGTATATTGAAATGTGATGTTTTTATGTACAGTACAGTACTACTGTGTATTGTTGTTTATTGTTGTTTATTACAGTAATGTCTATTCTATCATTTAAGATTTAAGGGAGAATATACTTGTATTCATAACAAAAAAGACATTAGAGAGGTTGGGGGTAAGGGGGGGTTTGTGAGGTCTGGCATGGATTAATTCTATTTACATTATTTCTTATGGGGAAAATAGGTTTAACTAACGAATATTTTGACTTAAGAACAGCCCTTCAGAACCAATTACATTTGTAAGTCAAGGGTCTACTGTACATGAAATATAGCAGCATGGAGAACATGCTAAGAGCACACCGAGCACAGTCTAGTGATTTCTCACAAAAAATATTTTCAAAATAAACAAATAACAACTAAGAAAAAGTGACGAATCTTCTCAGTCAGAGTTATAATATTATTAAACATACAAGGGAAAGTACATTTCCTGTTTGGAAACTCTTAAAAATAAGTGGGAAGCAGACCTGGATGAATCAACGTCAGAAGTTGTTTGGCATGAAATTCTGGGGGAAATCTTTTCTTCTTCTATTCGTTCAAGACAAGCTGTTATTCAGTTTAAAGTCGTACACAGCCTTCATTGGTCAAGAGTTAAACTCAGTAAGATTAAAGCATCTCTGGATCCCACATGTGATAGATGTAGGCAGTCCCTGGCCTCTCTCATACACGTTTTGGACGTGCCCGAGGCTCCGCGCCTTCTGGCAGTCCTTTATTGACACATTTTCTACAATATCTGGACAGGTAGTAGCTCCCTCACCATTTACTGAACTGTTTGGTGTGAACAGGAAGTAAATATGTTGTCCTTTTGCTCACTTCTTGCTAGGAGACTGATCTAAATGGCAAGACGTCACTCCACCAACTTATAATTACTGGATTAGGGAAGTGATGTGTCATATCAAACTGGAAAAGATTAGACACACCCTCAATGGATCTGTTGACCAGTTTTATAATATCTGGCAACTTTTTTTTAACTTTTGTTGAGAATTTGGAGGCTAACAGCCTTTTTTGTCTTTGTTTTCTATTACTATTATTATTTTTTTTTTTTATTATCTGATCGATTATTTTTGTCAGTTCATGTATTAATTTATGTAATGTCTTGCTGGAATTTGGAATACAATTGTCTGGTATTTGATGGGTGAGGGGTGGGGTGGGGGGGTTGTTGTACTGTATCTGTGATCAAACTTTGAAAACAATAAAAAGACCTTGTTTAAAAACATACAAGGGAAAAAAGGGAGAACCTACTAATGCTCTTCCTGTGACCTATAGTAGATACAGATAATGAACATTGCTGTTCAAAACGTGACGTGCAGCATATTTCCACATGTTTATTATCAGAAGGATGAATACGTGAGGGTAACAGGACCTGGGGACGTGACTAACACACGGATTTTAACCACATTATTATGAAAAAGATTTCGTGTCGTGTCGTGTTAGAAAATACAATTTTTTTAGTGTTATAGGGAGTTCTTAGTAACGTTTTAAATGATATATCCTACATTCTCAATTAGATGAATGTGCAGGACACTTTGCTCTATTAAAAATGCATTTTAAATCTAATTTAAACATCTACATCTATACATATTATGTCCAGGAGACCGATTGGGCAGAATGGTCCTTAACTGCCACAGCTGAAGCTATAAGATCACTCACACACACACACACACACACACACACACAGTCGTGGCAGTCTTGACTTATTAATACAGTCCAGATATTTTTGATAAGCTGAACATTGAGACTTTGGGAATGTTGCCAACATCATGTTTGACAGTAGGTACAGTGTTGTTGTTCTCTGTCCTTGTGATCAGCACCAAATCTCAGTCAAGCTTTATGAACAGCAGTGTCGGAGCCCATGCCAATATAAAGTTTGCTTGACCTCAGACAGTGGCACCTGTCTTCTAAGAGCAGTGGACTGGTTCTTTTCTGGTTCTTGGATTACATCTGACCAACCAGACCAAAATTTGGGCTTGTCTCCCATTCTTGGCAGAGAGACCACTGATCCACGTACTTTACACTGTTTGTACGGATGATCTTGTATCCTGCTGTGGCTTAGAAACGGCTGGTATATATATTTTTTACCCTATTTTAATATTTTCCAATCATTTAGTGACATGGGGGACGGGGTGCAGTTGCAGAACCTGGTGAAACACGACAGACATCAGGTTCCCAGTACTCCCAGTGTTTTAATTCATAATATGCACATACTTATGCATCAGTTTTACAGTGTTATGAACTTTATACTTCAGCAGGTTGTGCATGTTAGCTTTTGGTAATACACCGAACACGCATAACATTATGACCACCTTGCTAATATTGTGTTGGTCCCCCTTTTGCTGCCGTAACAGCCCTGTAACTGTGATGCTCTGTGTATTCTGTATATCCACCTTTCTATCAGAACCAGCATGAACTTCTTCAGCAATTGAGCCTTCGCTCCCTACGTGCATCACTGAGCCTTGGTCGCCCATGACCCTGTCGCCGGTTTACCACTGTTCCTTCCTTGGAGCACTTTTGATAGATACTGACCACTGCAGACCGGGACACACCCCACAAGAGCTGCGGTTTTGGAGATGCTCTGACCCAGTCGTCTAGCCATCACAATCTGGCCCTCAGATCCTCACGCTCGTCCATTTTTCCTGCTTCTAACATCAACCCCCCACTAACAGGTGCCGTGATGAAGAGATAATCAGTGTTATTCACTTCACCTGTCAGTGCTCATAATGTTATGTTACGCTGGTCGTGTATGTTGTATATCATATTAGTCGTACCTGGGTGTAGAGGTAGGTCAGTGATGGAGAGTCCAGCAGAGCTGCTCCTTGGTTTCCAGTTCGTTTGAGACTGTGGCGTAAAACAGCTGGAGTATCTTTATTAGTCCCGTGCCAGTTACTGAAGTAGAACCTGGAACAAACACACGGGTTACACAGAATTCATATAACGTGTGTTTCTCTTTCTGATCTTTGCATTTCCAGCTATTTTCATCAATCTAGTCATTTTTTAGTTCTCGATTGTTATTCCTCTGACTCCTGCACCGCCCACACCCTGACCGACAAGCTGCAGATTGGCTCGCATCCCATCCGATGAGTCAATATTTAAAAAAAATCTAAATATTACCCTGCCCATAAATTTCTAGATGACTCGACATCTTTTGTCCACTTACACACACACACACACACACACACACATTACTCAGAATACCTCATCCGATAGTGCAGCTTCAGTCTTGTCGTCTCGTCTATGATGAACGAGTGATTGGGAGGAAACCAGGTCTTGCTCGACTCATCGTAGATAGCAAACAGGCTACTGCATAACGGAGACAGACCTGTAAAGAAATGTGTAAAATACATTTAATTAATAATCCCAGATCTAACTGTGTGCTTTCCACCGATATCATACAGGCTCAAGCTACTCACCCAGCTTCTGAGCGGCTTCGGTGCAGAGCTCCTCCGCCGAATACGTGCCTCTCAGGTGGGTGATCTGGTGCGCTTCGGGTGTATAAAAGTTCACCTCCAGGCCTTGAGCGATCTCGGGCAGCATGAGGCGCGGCTTCCTTTTTCTCTGCAACTTTCCGAGGATCTGCCTGCCCACTTCCATCTCCACGATAAAGATTCTGTCAGGGAGCGATTCGCATCAGAAATTTACCACATTTTTACCACCGTTTCTTGTTTAAGGGCACAGCAGTCACTCTGTGCCACTAGGTCACTGATGCATTGCATTCTAATGGTCTAATGGCAGACACTCAACTTAATTGACATCCAAGACATCCAAGACTTCAAATTGGCTGCTGCGTAAACACCCCGAACCAAGCACCTTGAAACAGTCTGGAGGGGTGTTCACCCTGAATCCAACCTCAAATCTCTAAGGCCTTCAAACTATTTGTCCTCCAGTAGCTGCAGACAGCGCTTATTTTCATAAAAATATATATTAATGAAACACACAATATGGACTGTTTTTATACACTGTTTATGGCAATATATTGCCAAGAGGTTTCATTCTTACAAGACTCTGGCATCCAGCTTAAAACTGCACCAGCCTACAAAATTATTATTACATATTCTTACATATACATTATTATTTAGATACCAAGAGATCAATAAAACCAAACGTCTCTATGATCAGCCTGTGGCCAGGTCAGTTTTAAAGCAATATAAACCGCAAACGTGCGAGCTGAAATTCGCTCGAGAGCGTTCTAAATATCAAGTGCCATCTAGTGGCAGAATTGCAAGAGCTAGCAAGTCCAAATTTTTCATCGTAAATCCTGGATTTTGCCGAAGTACCTTTGATTCCATAGTACATTTCATGATCCTAGAATCACTACATTAGTTTCAAATGCTTTGGGTTCTGCAATTAGTTCTTGTTGAAGATGTTTGATGGCTCAGAACTCCAAGCCACTTAAGGATATCAAGTTTCTTTATTTTTAACCATTATGGTGTCATTCTGAGTTATTGTCTTGCTGAAACTACCTTCCCAGTTTAAGCGTCCGACAGAAGACACCCAACTGGAGAAAATATCCATCCTTCTGCTAAAAATCCTCCCCATAACATCATGGCACCAACACCACATTTTAAGCTAAAAAGCTTTACTTTAGGCTCATCAGATGACAAGATGTTATGCCATTTCATTGGAAGGTATTAAAAGTGATGATTTGCAAATACTGTGTAAGCAATGACAGGCGTTTTTGGGCAACTGGTGTCACAGTAGCAGTTCCAGTCCTTGTAGTGGGTTAAAAGATACTTACTAAACTAAACTCCAGGTTATGTGGAATGCCTGTGAGATGGTCTTGTACCCTTCCCCAGATCTGTGTGTCTTTATGAGTAAATATTGCTTAAATTATTATTATGCTTAGTTTTTTTATTATTATAACGTTATTACACAGTTGTTAAACATTAACAAATTAAATGACAATTGGTGTCACAGAACATATATAGTCCTGGTTGGTTGACCAAGTTTACAGATGTGGACTGGCCTAGGCAGTGTGGCTATAATTTAGTATTTGTTTATATTTCCTCACAAATAGATTGAAAAAATGACTTGAGTTGATGATTCAACATCATTTTAAACATGACGGGAGTAAAACTGTTAAAACTCACAATTATGTTTTTATTTTATTAAAATTAAAACGTTTTAATATTTAACAAATCCACCTGAGACCATAAATATACTGTAAAATATTCGAAAGTTATTGGTAACCAAATATAATATAACTATTCATTCGGAAAATAAGGCTTAAAGCTAAGGCTTAGTTACAATAAAACATAGACACACTATCAAGTGTGCCTAACTAGACCACTACTTTGTGTCTGTATGATATCCACAGGCGCACTGCTAGCGTGCTATAAATGCAGTAGTACCCGGATTGAGACGAAGCCATCAACCACTGTCTTGTCATACAGGAAAGTGACAAAGTATAAACTGAAAACATAGACACAAACTTACCACTGACGGTTATATTTCATCGGCGATTTCTCGTACAGTCAACCTTCGACAAATTATCCAAAGTATCACCTCTCAACGATCCATTTTTGTGTTTAATTTGGTCAGAACAACGTCTCTAGCCTCCATATTAACGAACGAAATTTGGCTTTCTTCTAGTAAATCGCGGCGTGAACTTCCCGTAAACGACGCAACTGAGTCCGAATCCGATTAGCCGACTCGGGTTTTTCCGTCTCGTTTCGTAACACGAGTCAAAATGTCATTCGGTTCTCTAAAGCATGGACTCCTTTTCTGGAACCAGCTCTAGGCGTTGGAGTACTTTCGATTCCAAGAGTCGATTCATTTTGTTAACGCTGAATTAAAACTTAATATGCATGTTGAATATAAAAATACAGTGGTAAAAAATAAATCATTTATCTTATAAATAACAGATCCTGAGAGTCATTTACTTCACGCCAGTTCACCATGTACACAAGATGAAATTAGTCTCTCTGGTTAATTTGCTTTGTCATATTATAAATTATACATTTTGGGGCATTTTGAGGCATTTCTCATCAGTTTTGCTTTGCATAATCGACACCAACACTCCTTCACACTCCTAAAAGTCTTCACACTAAACTCATAACATCTTTGAATCGATGAATCAACAACTTTGAAAGGCAGTTTTTTGAGGTATTTATTTATTTATTTTAATTAATAATTTATTTTTAATAATTCATTTATTTTTATATTTTATATTATTCTTATATTATTTATTTTTTATATATTTTATGTTATTTATTTGTTTTTATATATTTTTTTATATTATATGCATTATTGTTGACAGTAATCCTTGATTCATAGAATTACCCCCTATTACAATCCTTACACCATGGACTTGTGAAATGTTACTAGTCACACTGCAGACACACAAAAGTTTCAAAATACTATGATTAATAAAGTAAAATAACATATTTGTTTAGTTCTACTGACAAACAATAGCAAGGTTCTTGTTCTGGTCCAAACATTTCTATCTTTGGTTTTTAAGATCCCATAGATGGCAGTGGTCTATGTCAAGTCATGATAATGTAAATAATTGAGAAATTGATTGCAAACGTTTTTAAAAAGTTGGATTTTTCACAGTTTTAGCTGCATACATTAGCCGTTACATCAGGTACCGTGGAAGTCCTGCCGTGTGTGCTGAAGTTAGTGGTTCAGTGGTTTAGTGTACTCAGGAAGTGTGATTCACTGCTGCAGCCGTCTTTGGTTAATGTACTGTGACTTAAACACGACGATCTGAGCCTATAATCGGAGTGACTCATTACATTAGAAATGCTAAACTGCTGAGGGCTCCGTGTGGCTACTGCTGTGTTTATCATCAAGTGGAAACTAAAATAGAGTAGAAAAACCCCATTTGTTTGGCATTCAAAACATCAGGTCAGGAACATGCTGCATGTAGTGTAGGTGGTGACCTGGGTTTAAACCTCACTTCTGCCACTTTCTGTAGGGACTTTGGTATGTTTTCCCAGTGTATGCGTGGATTACCTTTGAATTATCTTTCTTCCCACTTCCCATAAACATGCAGATGGTGGATTGGCTGCTGTAAATCAACTATAGATGTGAGTACTGCTCTATAATGGTTTGGCTCCTTGTCCAGAATGTACTCCTGCTTTGCGGCCAGTGACCCACCTGGACCCTAATCAGGGATTTATTTCTGAAGAGAGTCAAAGCAGTGATTAAATGTCTCTATATATATGTACCCTGAAATTTTGATGTACCCTGTGGTCCATATGGTACCCATGAGGGTACTTGAACCCTAGTTTGGGTGTGATATCCTGTCCTGTTTTTGAAGAAAGCTAATTTTTAAAGCAGTGACATCTCTAGAGTGCAGGGGCAACTCTTGTACAGCACCCCTGGTGCTGAGAGGGTTAAGGGCCTTGCTCAAGGGCCTAACAGTGGTTGAATGTCAGAGCTGGGATTCAAACCCACAACCTTCCATTTGGTAACCAACAGCTTTACCCAGTACTATTACTGGTCTCTTATTGTTTATATTGTAGAATCTACTGCCCCTCCCATTGCTTATACTGTAGAATCTTCACATTTTTAACTTATATTTGCCTTTAGGCGTACCCCTGGGGTATGCGTAGGCTCACCCCAGTTTGGGAAACTCTATATTTTTATATAGTGAGTGTGAACGTGTGAGTGTGATATCCTGCCATGGTTCGAATCCCTGTCCAGGGTGTGATCCTGGCTTGAGCCTGCTGTCGCCTAGTGGCACCGGACCCATCACGACCCTGTCTACGACAAAGCACTTACAATGAATGAATGGGGTGGCATAGTGGCTCTGTGGGTAGCACTGTCTCCTCACAGCAAGAAGGTCCTGGGTTCGATCCCCAGATGAAGCGGCCTGGGTCCTTTCTGTGTGGAGTTTGTATGTTCTCCTCCGGGTGCTCCAGTTTCTTCCCACAGTCCAAAGACGTGCAAGTGAGGTGAATTGGAGATACAAAAACTGTCCACGAATCTTGTGTAATGAGTAACTGTCGTTTCTGTTATGAATGTAACCAAAGTGTGTAAAACATGACGTTAAATCCTAATAAATATATAAATAAACAATAAATGAATGAATGAATCGTTCTCAGCACAGACTCGTCAGTGAGTCGTTCAAAAGAAATGGGACGCGGCTCCTTTAAGAGTCTCTTAAGGAGGAAATAGGAAGTTCTGCTCCATGAACTCAACACAAAGCAACAAAAACAAAGACTTTTAGCGAGATGGCGGGGATTAAAGGTGATTTCTATTGAATAAATAATTCTCTTTTTTATGTTTTTAACACAATTAATGCTTGGATTTTGGTTAAAAGAGTTAGAACAGGTTTTACTGCAGCATGACGATCATAGTGTGTTTTTCTTGAGTCAGTAACTACGACAGTTGTGTAAATCTGCACGTATGTACGAATATTTACTGTATTTTACAGTCCTGAGATCCTTTATTTATTTGTTACTTTTATTATAAGTGTTACAAACAGTGTGACGAAGCAGATTTACAAAAATAAGCCATATTTAAATGACTATGAGTAAATATATTAAGTATGCTTTCACTAAACAGAACTTCGTATGGAAACATGACACATTATGAAACGCTGCAAGTGTCCCAATATTTTTGGCACATTCAAGTTTCCAAAATTTGTTTACATGACTGGTCGCGTAATGTCACGTAGGTGGCAGCATGTCCACAGTTGAGGTGACACTCATTCGAACCATGAGCAGCAGCAACAGCCTCCGCTCCTATGGGAAGGCTTTCCGTGAGATTTTGGAGTGTGTGGGACTTTGTGCTCTTTCACTTAGTGTTTGAGATGTCAGGCATTGAGAACAAGTAGCCTGGCTTGCAATCGATGTTCCGGTTCATCCCAGAAGTGTTCGGTCGGGTTGGGTTGGGGATTTGGATCTGTGCAGGATGCTGAAGTTCCTCCAGACCAAAGAGGCACAGCCATGCTGGAACGGGAACTGGTGTCCACATACTTTTGGCTGTCATGGTTTTGGGTTTTTAAAAAGGATGGCACAATTTTGTTTGGTTAAAAATCCAACAAAAAACTAAGACTCAGACTCGTTATAAGGCAGGGCACCTCTACGACCCACAGCTTTAATTACAAACCTATATCTTGGTCCTTTCTGTGCTGAGTTTGTATGTTCTCCCTGTGTCTGCGTGGGTTTCCTCCGGGTGCTCCAGTTTCCTCCCACAGTCCAAAAACATGCAGACACCGAATTATCCTATAGGTACCTGGCCGCTAGGATGCATAAACCAGTGCATTGTAGTGCCTGTCCCAAGCCCGGATAAATAGGGAGGGTCGTGTCAGGAAGGGCATCCGGCGTAAAAACTGTGCCAAATTAATAATGTGGATCACGATCCACCGACGACCCCTAACAGGAGCAGCAGAGGAAATAGATTGATCTTAACATCATGTGTGCATATTATTTACTTATTTTGATATTTCCTGATATTTCCAGCTCTGGTCGGTCTGTCCTTCAGCGGTGCTCTTGGATTGACCTTTCTGCTCCTGGGTTGTGCACTGGACCATTTCGGGTACGCATTTCCACTCACTTTGTGAATGATTCATATCGATGTTTGCTGTTTTCTTGATGTGATCTGTGTTTTTAAAATTATCTCTACGTGCAGAGTGTACTGGCCTCTGTTTGTGCTGATCTTCTACGTGATCTCGCCGCTGCCGTACTTCATCTCCACCAGACTCAGCGACAGCACCGATTCCTCCAGCAACACGTGCAGGGAACTGGCACACTTCCTCACCACGGGCATCGTCATCTCGGCGTTCGGCCTGCCCGTCATACTGGCGCGGAAGGAAGTGGTGAGGAGTGTTTTGTTGGTGTTGTGCCAATTGTTGAGATATATTACGGGAGTACAGTTACCATGAGTCAAATCCAAATGATTCTAATGAACCATGAATTAAATTTAACTCCTCATAGAAACCAAATTTGACATAGGTGTAAGTTAGTAAGTGAGCTGGTAGTGTGTGCTACCACGCAATGGTTTGCCACCCTATCCAGGAGTGTTCACAGAGGTCTCGGACCCACTGTGACCCTAACCAGGTGATTCTGATTCAAATTACTTGTATAAGTGCATTAACATTATGAATCAACTTTAAATTACTCTTATATGATAAAATCAGCTTCATATGACTTCATACATATGTATTGTACAACAGTGATTCATTTCATATGATTCGAATACAGGGTATTTTGTCATCAAAAAATAAATCCAGATTACTGTAATGAATCCTGAATTAAATAGAATTTACACAATTTCTGTTTTATTTTGAGCAATATTAAATGCTCTGGATTTATGCCACATATCCTCTGATACACCATGAATCAAATGTGCTGACAACAAAACGTTTCACCATAAATCAAATCCAAACGATTCAGATAGACTGTGAATCAACTTCAGTCGACTCCTATACTCCTAAACAGAGATAGAATATTAGAATGAATTGAATTAAATAACTCCTAAAGAATTAGATATGTAACTGTGAATCATATTCAAATGACTCCCTTACTGTGATGTGAGTCGTTTTCCACATGTTGTTTTGATTCCCTCTTCAAACGATTCCTTCCCTGTCTTCGAACAGATTAAGTGGGGAGCCTGCGGGCTGGTGATGGCGGGTAACAGCGTGATCTTTTTCACCATCCTCGGCTTCTTCCTGGTGTTCGGGAACAATGACGAGTTCAGCTGGGAACAGTGGTGAACCACTGGAGATCTTGCACATCTGGAAATGAAGAGCGACACAGGAGGGCGAGGGATGCAACACAGAAACAGCGAGGCCAAAATTGACTAATAAAGTTAATAACAGTGGTGAGGGAGCGGACTGGGGGGGTTCTTCTGGAGGGTGGGGGGTGGATATAATTTGGGACAAGCTAAAAAAAAAAGAAGGACTTTAAACTGACGAGTATCTTATTCTTGCACTATCATATCTCATTTCTGGCTTGACGTGTTGGGACTGACGTATAGCGGGTGCTTCTCATCGCTCACTGCATGCAGTTTATTATTTTAAGGGTTTATTTCACTTTACTTTCATAATCAACACTATTTTAAATCACGTTAAGATGCTTAGTATCGTGTTTTGTATTGAGTTTTTGATGTTGCGTATTTTATAGTCCAGTAATCACATGTTTACTGAAACTGCAATCATACTGCAATTATACTGACCAGGAGGTGGGAAGAGCAGCGCTGGTAAATTTCCAAGCTTTTGTACTAAATAATTGTAATAATATTAAATGTTAATAATAAAAAAGCTTTACTTTAATATGAAAGTCTTGAAAGATTTCTTTGTCAGTGCGGAGCTCCTGTCATAGTGTACAGTGTATAATCTACAGTTTATAATCTACAGTTTATAATCTACAGCCATAACATAAAAACCACCTCCTTGTTTCTACACTCACTGTCCATTTTATCAGCTCCACTTACCATATAGAAGCACTTTGTAGTTCTACAATTACTGACTGTAGTCCATCTGTTCATGCTGTTCTTCAATGGTCAGGACCCCCACAGGACCACCACAGAGCAGGTATTATTTAGGTGGTGGATCATTCTCAGCACTGCAGTGACCCTGACACGCCTCCGCCGGCTCGCCTTCTTCCCATAGTGCATTCTGGTGCCGTGTGTTCCCCAGGTAAGCGACGCACACGCACCCGGCCATCCACGTGATGTAAAAGAAAACCTGATTCATCAGACCAGGCCACCTTCATCCATTGCTCAGTGGTCCAGTTCCGATACTCACGTGCCCATGGGCACCCTGACTGGTTTGTGGCTATGCAGCCCCATACGCAAGAAACTGTGATGCTCTGTGTATTCTGACACCTTTCTATCAGAAGCAGCATGAACTTCTTCAGCAGTTTGAGCTACAGGAGCTCGTCTGTTGGATCGGACCACATGGGCCAGCCTTTGCTCCCCACATGCATCACTGAGCCTTGGTTGCCCATGACCCTGTCGCCGGTTTACCACTGTTCCTTCCTTGGATCACTTTTGCAGACCAGGACACACCCCACAAGAGACGCAGTTTTGGAGATGCTCTGACCCAGTCGTCTAGCCATCACAATTTGTAAAATGGATAAAATGTTCACTTGCTGCCTAATATATCCCCCCCACTAACAGGTGCCGTGATGAAGAGATAATCAGTGTTATTCACTTCACCTGTCAGTGCTCAGAATGTTAAGCCTGGTCTGTGTAGAACCGCAGTGCACAGGTTGAAACCTACTGGCTTGTCTGATGTATGGTATATAGAACATGTCATTAATGCTGAGAGCTGCTCTGTATGAACATCTTCTCTTAAGAGTCTCTCCTCAGAAGAACCCGAGGGACCACGAAGGGCCAACGTGTCTTCTCTAAATGTCTCCTCAGTATGCAGGTCACACAGGTTTATCATTCCAAGTGTCTCAGTGAGGAAACATTCAAGGAGAATCAGAAGAATGATAATGGAAGAAACTGTCCAGTGGTTGCTTCATTTTCTCTACTAAACAACGTCTGGATGCTATTTAAATGCTTACTGATCAACAAAATCCAACTGAAATGGTTTGTGTGATAGATAAATAAATAAGTCTGAACTAAATGATCATGTCCACCATGAATCTAATTTAGCTGATTTTTACACAGTAAACTACAAATCCACTTCAGCTCTGTATTTATTACCTTTAACAGTGATTCAGTTCGACTGAACACACCACACCACCTAAATAATATCGGTTCTGTGGTGGTCCTGTGGTGGTCCTGACCATTGAAGAACAGCATGAAAGGGGGCCAACAAAGCATGTAGAGAAACAGATGGACTACAGTCAGTAATTGTAGAACTACAAAGTGCTTCTATATGGTCAGTGGAGCTGATAAAATGGACAGTGAGTGTAGAAACAAGGAGGTGGTTTTAATGTTATGGTTGATCACTGTATCTAATGAGGATTAAACCACAGATTTTCCCCTGTTGTCTCCCAATCGGTAGACTGTGTTTCCATTTTGCTTTCACGACCTCAGACGCAGACCTGAAGGAGACTGTAGACAAACATACGCCTCCTCAGACACATCTAAAGATGCCGACTGCTTCTTTTTCCCAGCCAGTGGCAGATTTACATATAAAGAGGGTCACACTACGCTCGCTCTACCCCTCCACCACTTGTGTTAGGGATCAAAAATTCTTTAAGGCGTAATTGCAGCGTCCTGTATGAATTAGCATTCAGCCTGTAGCGTTATTCCATGGGGAATCGTATTATCACATCCCGTATAATTGCATGCTGATAGAACAGAGGATTGAATACGTCGCTTTATTCTCAGCGCAGCCGGACGTGTGGTCGGTGATCTGCTTATCTCACAAAACACCCGAGACTGAAATCATAGCAACAGCGAACGGCGCTGGAAAATGGCACCATGTTACCATAATCACAGAGCATGGGAATATTTTAATAGCAGGATTTGTTCCACATGCTTTCAGGGACACGACGTTAATGCATTTTTATTCATGCAGAACTGAGGTTTGATTTGTCTTCTACACTCCACCGCACATCAAAGTCTGAACACAGAGAACACATATTTTTTTTATCTTGGCTTCGTTCTGATTCCATCAGGGTTCTCCATGCACCGTGTGAGCGGGAAACAAATCTGAGATTCATGAACTCTCTCCTCAGGGGGCTTTCTGTTTGTAAACAGACTCAGAACAGAGTAACACCAGGTTAGATCGCTGTACAGTTCACACTACACGACTGATCGGCAATAGGGGTTCACATACTACTCTACCTACCATCAGGAGGAATCTCAGGCGAGCTTCTCTGGTCTCCCATACTACGTTTAGTCACGAGAACACACACGAGAAGTGACGAGAGGTTTAATGGTACCATATCAAAAAATGTACGTCGTCAAAGTTGCGTCAAAGCAAGTAAGATAAATAAATGAATCAGAGTGGATTGGGCTACGTGACCAGCAGGCGGCGTCTGTTCTGTTCTGTAGTGAGTTGGAGGTTAATAAATATTTTTTGCAATGCAGTGTGTGCTGATGTATTCTGATAGAAACTATATTATGCCCGTTTCACGTTTTATACTCCTCCCCCGGGTTTCCCCTCACCATGTATCCTGCGTTCTCATTGGCTGTAGTTCGGCATAGCACTCACTGCCACTCGGAACCTGCTCGCAACGCCTTTCACGCCTCTCGATTTTAGGTCGACAACTGGTTCAGATATTTAACATGCTAGGTATTTTTTCCGTGTCGCCGAGTGATCAGAGAGCCGCTTGGATCGAGTCGCTAAACGCGATCAAGAGCCGAGTTTCGAGCACCGAGCGAACGCAGAGTTGCTCCCGAGCTGCCACATCTAGCGGCGACCAGTCGGCGAGCGAAATTCAGGGCAAAATCTTATTGTGTAAACTAGGCAGAATAAAACTAAGTGAGGATGCTCGACAGCTATTTCACACTACACGACTGATCGGTGATAGGGGGTCACACACTACACCATCTATCACCAACTGAAATAGTTTTGTCACGAAAACAAACGAGGGGTTTAATGATTCCACGTGCAAAAATGCACGTCAACAATAAGTGAGCGATCAAAGTTTGTGCGCTGATGTGCAGCGTAAAATCAAAATGAAAAATAAATGAATCTGAGTGGATTTGGCAACACGACCAGCATGGATTGTTCTATAGTAAGTTGGAGGTTAATAAATAATTTTTGCAATGCAACGTGGGTATTTTGTAGAGAACGATAAGGTCAGAAATACTGTAAAACTTGTGTGTGTTCCGATGTATTCTGATATAAACTATATTATTCGCCTGCGTTTCCCCTCACACCGTATCTTGCATTCTCATTGGCTGTTCGACACAGTGCTCATTGCCAGTCGGCCGACTCAGATCCAGATATTTGACATGCTAGATATATTTTTTAGTCGCTGAGCCGCTTGGATCGAGTTGTTGAGTAGTTCGCACATAGCGATTGAGAGCCGAGTTTAGATCGCCGAGCAAACGTCGAGTTGCTCCAGAGCCGGCAAATCCAGCGCAAATCAAGTCGGCGAGCGGAAATCAGGGTTGTGTGAACTAGGCATAAGCTAACCGTCACGTACAAAATATTAACACAGGAGTAAAAAATCCTCTCGCTTCTGTGTGCTAACAAGCAAACTGTTGTCGTTCTCTCGGCAGTTCCAGTGTAACGATGCTGATTTATTGTTTTATAAAGAACCCAACACAATTCCAATTCACACTCCCAACTGGTGCACGGAGCTCTTCATGAGGAGAAAAGTGTGGACGGATCTATCTGAAGTGAGCTGCGCGTGTGATATCGGAATGCAAACACATTAAAGTATAAGAACCCTCTGCGTCTGGAAGATCTGAATGAATAATTTATGGTTCATGTCGAGATGAGGCAGAGTCCGAGTGACGGGTTCGATGGAGAGACCCTCCGGTGGATATGTACTGTACGTTTCACTATTTCACACAGACGGTTGCCTGGAAACAGTCTCACCATCATCTTTACTCTCTTGCCTCTTGTTTTGGATGGGCATGATCGTCCTTGGACGGGGGCCACTGGGAGCCTGCTTCGTCCGAGTGCTTTATTGCTGACTGATATCCCAGTCTGATGCAACCCGAATAAAGAGGAAGCGGATGTCTCATAAATAATAGAGTTCATATAATGGATGTGTCCAAAACGCTGGCAAAGAGGAGTTCAGATCAGAATTCATAAAGGTCATTCGGAGGATATAAAACTTGATTTGGGGTGAGTAGAGTTTGACAATGTGTGTGTTTATCTACAGTAGTTAATTTCATTTCTGATTCATGTCCCAATCCATCTGATTCATTCATACTTCCTTCTCTGATCCAATTGGCAGAAACCAGCTCCATATCATGATGCTCCCCCCTCCAATGTGTTTGGTGTTCTTGGGGTCATACACATGCACAACCCTTCTACCTCCAAACATGACGGACTGAATCACTGCCACTGAGTTCTGTTTTCTTCTGAGCTTTGTTTACATCATCTGTGTGCTTTTTTTTTTTAGCAAATGGGTTTTGTTTATGCCTATTGAGTAACTGTTGCTCATGTTGCTTTCAGGTCATCCTGCAACTTTATTCCAGTAACTCGCTGTCTTAGAGTGTGTTGAGAAAAAATGCAGCCTTATCGAAAAGTATTGTGGGCGGCTGTACATCAAAACTGAGGTGCTTTGTCTATGCTTTGTCTAAGGTTGCACTTTCAAGCCCCACTACTGCCAGGCTGCTATTGTTGGCCCCCGAGCAAGGCCCTTAACCATAAATTAGACTGCATTCGGCCTAAACAACCTGTATCACAAATACTGCGAACGTGTTTCACGAATAGCGATTGTGAATCGACTCACTTTGAAGAGTCGTTCTAATAAGAACCGACACATGTGCGCTTCGCTCGTCCAGCAGAGGAGAGACGGAGGATGCTGATCGCGGTCGCACTTCCACCGGGACAGGAGGGACCTGCACACGCACTCCTTCATTTCACCCGTTCATTCACGTCCTTCCTGCGTGATGCTTCCAATCCACGCGTGATTCGGACAAGGTAAGCGTGACTGTGTCTGTGGGAACTGGTGCGCAGGGAAAGCGGGGCTGTAAAACCAGCCTGACTGGTATTGATGGGAACAGGATTCATATCAAAGCACGAATCAGTTAGTAATAGTACAAACAGCAGAATTAGGACTGAATCAGGTTTTATTGAATGTATTAGGACCCCCAGTGTTGCGTTACTCAGAGCTGGAGCAAAATACTGCAGGAAAAAGTGTGTGAACCCTTAGAATTACCAGTCGGGACTAAACACACAGAAACCTTCAGCAGCATTAACATGTTCTTCAGCTACTGTTCAGCATCTCGACTGAGTAAATTGAGGACATTTATATATATTTAAACCATTTTTATTGAGAAGAGTGAAGAGTTATGAAGAGTTTGGCATATTCTCCCCATGTCTTTTTGCCTAACCTTCTAACATTTGCAGTAGGTGGACAAAATGGGTGAGTTTGTTTTTCTATCATGAATTGCCGCCCTGTCAAGTTTGTTTTCATGCCTCTTGCTTGTTGATTCTGGGTGGCACCCTGACCATGAGTCAAAGTCAATGTTTACTGTCGCTTCACAGCAAGAAGGTGTTCGATTCCTAGGTGGAGCATTCCGGGCTCCTTTCTGTGTGGAGTTTGTATGTTTCCTCACACAGTCTCAGGACATGGTGGATGGACTGGTGATCTGTCCGGGGTGTTTCCTACGTTTCGTCCGGTGAATTATACCCCCGCAAAAAGGGCTCAGTGGGTAACACTGTCACCTTACAGCAAGAAGGTCCTGGTTCGATTCCTAGGTGGAGCATTTCGGGTCCTTTCTATGTTCATGTTCTCCCTGTGTCTGTATGGGTTTCCTCACACAGTCCAAAACATGCAGTAAGGTTAATTGGAGAGACTAAAATGACCCTAGGTGTGTGTGTATGCCCTGTGAGGAACTGGCAACCTGTCCAGGGTGTTTCCTGCCTTTCGTCTGGTGAGGGTCCTGGGTAAGATTTCTAGGTGGAGCAGTCTGGGTACTTTCTGTGTGGAGTTGCATGTTCTCCCCGTGTCTGTGTGGGTTTCCTCCAGGAGCTCCGGTTTCCTCCCACAGTCCAAAACATGCACTCAGGTTAATTGTAGACACTGAATTGCCCTCTTTATGTGTGTGTGTGTGTTTGCCCTGTGATGGACTGGTGACCTGTCCAGGGTGTTTCCTACATTTCATCCGGTGAATTATACCCTTGTGAAAGAGGTGGCATGGTGGCGTAGTGGGTAGCCGTGTCGCCTTACATCAAGAAGATCCTGGGTTCGATTCCCAGGTGGAGTAGTTGGGTCCTTTCTGTGTGGAGTTTGCATGTTCTCCCTTGTGTCCAATACATGCAGTCAGGTTAACTGGAGATACTAACATTACCCTTGGTGTGTATGTGTGTGCCCTGTGATGGACTGGTGAGCTGTCCAGGGTGATTCCTGCGTTTCGTCCGTGAAGGTCCTGGGTTTGATCCCCAGGTAGAGCAGTCCTGTTCCTTTCTGTGCTGAGTTTGCATGTTCTCCTTGTGTGTGTGGGTTTCCTCCGGGCGCTCTGGTTTCCTCACACAGTCCAAAACATGCAGTCAGGTTAACTGGAGATACTAAAATTACCCTAGGTGTGTGTGTGCCCTGTGATGGACTGGTGACCTGTCCAGGGTGTTTTGATGAATTATACCCCCACGAAAGGGGCTCGGTGGGTAGCACTGTTGCTAGACAGCAGTCCTAAGTGGAGTGGTCCGGGTTCTTTCTGTGCTGAGTTTGCATGTTCTCCCATGTGTCTGTATTGGTTTCCTCACACAGTCCAAAACATGCAGTCAGGTTAACTGGAGATACTAACATTACCCTAGGTGTGTGTGCCTTGTGATGGACTGGTGACCTGTCCAGGGTGTTTCCTACGTTTCGTCCTGTGATTTATACCCACCGTGACCCTGACCAGGATAAAGCAAAGGTAAAACAGACAATGAATAAGTGAATGTTATTAACTCTGGTTTAAACTGTTGAACTCAGCCAGTTCAGAACACACTTCCACGTCCGATTATATTTATTATCCCACTGAATGATTTGTTTTCTGTTTTATTCATCCTGAGCCACAACCAGAATCCAACAGGACAAAGACGTCATATTGATGTCGCGTCCCTGCTGGGTGTTTCTGTCTCTGACCTGCTTCATTGATTTACACTACAAAGCCGGAGCTGCTGCTCATGTCACACTTTCATACCGGAGCTGGAAATTTCCTCCACCCCGTTACTAAAAGCGTCAATAACTCTGATTGATTGGAAAGTCTAGACCGGGGGACAGCTCACGGCATGGAACGGAATCGGAACATCCATCTGTTAACTGCTGGGATCAATCAGAACACGGACTGCAAGCTGCCCATCTTAGCTGGCTGTGGCGGCGACTGAATGAAAGGAAATCCACACAGTCCAGTGGAATCCAGTGTAAAGCGTTCCTGAAGTTTAAATGCTGTTATAGAAGCAAAGAGCAGTTCCACATTATTGCTCGTGGAGTTAAAGATGATCCGCCGTGCTGAAATTTGATCCTTCGCTCTGAATCCTGCACATTCGCCATCAGTGGCTCCGCTAACGAAGAATAAAATCAGTCTGACGAGGTTAACAGCGATGGCCCGGGGCCCCGGAGGGCTCGGATCGTAATTAACTTTGCACGGCGTCGATACGTAGCGGCGGGAAGGAGGCGTACGTTAGGTGACGTACCACGCGGCGGGACACGGTATCGAGCGTGCGGACGCCCTGCTGTGCCAGGGTTGGGTTTTACTGTAATTAAAATCAGCTCAGCACCTCGTTCAGCTGGGAGATCAATAAACACCGGCTCGTTAGAGAGGACGATTAAAATCTGATTTAGTTTATACAAACCGGTTCATTTGATTTCGTGTATGAAAGGTGGACAAAATCACCTTTAATCCGTCATATTAATGCTCTCAATCTTTCAGTTTTCCTCCCAGTATAGTCATATCCACTCACTCACTTTCTTAACCGCTTATCCAATTAGGGTCACGGGGGGGCGCTGGAGCCCATCCCAGCCCTTCAATGGGCGCAAGGCACACAGCAACACCCTGGACAGGGCGCCAGTCCATCGCAGCACCTCACTAAACAGCATATTAAGGCATCTAGGATTTCTAACAGCCTCCTTCTCGGGATGACGTAAAATGCGTCTATGTAGAGAGCACTCTAGCTTTTCGAACACATTCAGTGTCTCCAATTTACAATTAAATTTTCAGCATTTAGCGGACGCTTTTATCCAAAGCGACTTACAGTACTGTGACTGTATACAATCTAAGCAATTGAGGGATAAGGGCCTTGCTTAAGGGCCCAACAGTAGCAACCTGGCAGTGGTGGGGCTTGAACCGGTGACCTTTCGATTACTAGTCCAGCTCCTTAACCACTAGGCTACAACTGCCCTCATTAATTAACCTGACTGCATGTTTTTGGACTGTGGGAGGAAACCGGAGCTCCCGGAGGAAACCCACACAGACATGCAAACTCCGCACAGAAAAGACCCTGACCGCCCCGCCTGGGGATCGAACCCAGGACCTTCTTGCTGTGAGGCGACAGTGCTACCCACTGATCTTTTAATTATATAATTAATTACACACACCTGTAGTGTAGTAATGGGAGTGGTTGAAACACCTGGGCACAGTAAGATGGGGTGTCCACATACTTTTGACACACCAGAAGTCCGGTTAAACACACTCGAAGGTCGACGGGGTGAAACTGGAATCAGCGGCTCGAGCGAATCCCATCAATATGCTAATCCACCTCAAGACAACATGCGAGATGGAAATGGAATTTAAAATGTTCTCCTCGAGGTTCCTGCGGCGCTACAGTTGATTTACACGCCGTTCACGCGGTTTACACCTCGACAGGTCGGGGCGTCGACGCAGGTTCCTAACAGGACGCGACATATTGGTTTTCTGTTAGCACAGAGTTGAGGTCAAAGGTTTACATACACCAGCATTTAGTGGACGCTCTTATCCAGAGCAGCTTACAGTTGTGTCTAAGCATTTGAGGGTTAAGGGCCTCGCTCAAGGACCCAACAGTGGCAACCTGGCAGTGGTGGGGCTTGAACCAGCAACCATCTGCTGACTAGTCCAGTACCTTAACCACTAAGTGTTAACCAAGTTGTTTTTTTTATCTGTCCTCGACCAGTCGGACGCTCTGAAACTCTTATCTGCAGCCACCACGTCCCCTGTAGGAGAGGAAGAGGAGGGCAGAGGATGAAGAAGAGTCACAGCGGTCAGGCAGTGACCCCTAAAGACGAACCAAAAGTAAGTTTGACACAACACGAGTCCCGTCCACTCAAATACGGACAATTTAGTTTTTTTCCCTTTACGCTAACCATTGAACTCCACTGAATAGCTCTGGAAGGAACTTTCTTGACCAGCATCAGTGACCGGTGGGTTTGTTGAACTGGACGTTTGTAAACGTTTGGGTGAACGTGAGGAGAAGCTGCTCTTATTAAACCTCCATCGCTTCACTCGGTGGTCACAACACACCTCGTCTCTGTCAGAAACACGTAACCGGAGGAACAGACGGCGTCCTGCAGCACTGAGTGCTGATTGGTGGAGACGCTTTACTGTCCGTCTGTTCCAGCTTTTGATCGCTGAGATTCACTCGAGCCAGATGGACGTGCTAACGGTGAACAAGATCATGAGTCCAAATTGGTCAATAAATACAAACACTAGATTCATCAATGGATCTGCCACTAGAGCTGCGCTTCTATTCTACACTAGATCAACCACTAGGTTTGTTACTGGATCTACCACTTTATCTGCCACTGGATCCGCCACTGGATCTGCCACTAGATCTGGCACTAGATCCTCCACTGGATCTGCCACTAAATCTAATACTAGATCTGCCACTGGATCCACCACTTGATTTGCCACTGGATCTGCCACTAGATGCGCCACTGGATCTGCTGCTAGATCTGCCACTAGAACAACCACTAGATCAGCCACTAGATCCATCGCTAGATCTGCCACTAGAACTGCCACTAGATTCTCCACTAGATCTGCCAATAGATCCATCACTAGATCTGCTACTAGATTTGCCACTGGATCTGCTGCTAGATTTGCCGCTAGATCAACCACTAGATCCGCCACTAGATAAGCCACTAGATTCTCCACTAGATCTGTCACTAGATCCATCGCTGGATTTGCAACTAGACCAGCCACTAGATCTGCCACTGGATCTGCCACTAGATCCAAGACTAGATCTGTCAGTGGATCTGCCGCTAGATCCAAGACTAGATCAACCAATAGATTCACCATTGGATCTGCTACTTGATTTGCCACTGGATCTGCTGCTAGATCCACCACTAGATCCACCGCTGGATTTGCAACTAGATCTGCCGCTAGACTCTCCACCAGATGTGCCACAAGATCCACAACTAGACCCACCACTGGATGTGCAACTAGATCTGCCACTAGATTCTACACTAGACCTGCCACTAAAACTTCCACTAGATCTACCTTTAGATCTGCAACTAAATCTACCACTAGATCTGCTACTAGAACTGCCACTGGATCTGCCACTAGATCCAAGACAAGATCTGTCAGTTGATCTGCCACTAGATCCAAGACCAGATCAACCAACAGATTCACCATCGGATCTGTTACTTGATTCACCACTGAATCTGCCACTAGATCTACCTCTAGACCCACCACTGGATGTGCAACTAGATTTGCCACTAGATTCTACACTAGATCTGCAACTAGATCTGCCACTAGATCAAGCACTAGATCTGCCAATAGATCTACCACTAGATTTGCCACTAGACCTGCCATGAGATCCATCACTAGATCTGCCACCAGATCTGCTCCTGGATCTGCTACTAGATCCTCCACTAGATCCACTGGTGGATATGCAACTAGATCTGCCAATGGATCTATCACTAGATCTGGTGCAATGTTTAAAGTCATCAGAAGGTTCTGAGTTTAAGTACCTGGTCTCCAGGGAATTTCCCTCTTTAAAGTCTATGTGTTTGGACTGGTGTTGTGTAGATAAAAGTTTCCTCCACGTAAATAAAGGCTCAGGTTTAAATCGATACTGGATCATAATGGGATCGATCCTCGGCGGGATGGAACAGCGTCTGCCAGACCAGATCAGACGATGTCGTCGTGTTTTGGAACAAATCCAGACGCACCTTTGGCAGCGGTCATTAGTGCGGCGTTTCTGCGCCGGTCAGACGGATTTATTACAGTCAGATCTAATCAAACTGTGTTTATATTTGACTGCAATTAGCAAAAAGATCAAATCTGTCGGGTGTCCCATCTCTTTTTGCTCCTCGTGTTCTTTTGGGTGAAGCGTTTTTACATAAAGGCCCTAAACCCAATTTTTAATGGTTTAACTGCCTGTCAGTGGTTGATTCTTATTACACAGACACATCCAGGAACGAGAACATGTCTGTACACTGTATGACCAAAAGTATGTGGACACCTGGATGGTCAAGATTCTTGTTGGACCAAAAGGATTTTCCCGCTTTATCTCCCGATCTGGTCATTTCCAGTTCCCAGTTGTGGACCTGCCAGTGTTGGGATTCAACACACAGCCATATCATGTATGGAGAGACACGCTAAGCTCTGTGTGACCCCCCTTCCTAACTAGCACAAAATCCCAACACAATACTGGAGATCTCATATCACAGTTGCAGTGAAAAGAGACTCCGCCCGACCTTCCCTCCTTCAAACACGGCCAGTTGTGTTTGCGTGGACGTCCGGGCAGGTCAGTGGCCACCAGAGTGACCCCAACCAAGACCTTTAAAACCTGAGACCAAGACCAGACCAAGACTGCTATCATCTAAGACCATGACAGAAACAAGACCAGACCATGACCAGGGTCCAGGGATCTGAAGACTCGTCTCAAGAACTCCAGACCTGTGAGGGGTTTAGGATGTTCTCCTCATGTCCACCTGAACTTCTCTAAGGTTCTTTGATTTCCTTTGAAATGCAAAAGGTGGATTGGCTGCGGCCGCTTCAGTGAGAGAACAGATTCTGTCTTGCGTCCAGGTTTTATAGGTATAGAAGCACCGAACCTACTGCAAACAACACACACACACACACACACACACACACCAGTATGGGTTCTGTCTGAGTTCAGAGTGGTTATGAACCAATCAGTGTGATTTATTCTGGATGGAAGTTCTCGCTTCACGCCGTTAAACACTCACTATCCATAAAGCAGAGAAGGTCGTGGTGACCGGGTATAAAACGCCTCTCAGTCAGCAGTTAGTTCTGCACTACAGTATGTGGTCAAAGGTATGTGGACGCACCTCTTATCTTTAAGGTTCAGGTGTTTCAGTGACTCCAAGTCCATAAAGAGAACTTAAAATGTTGATCAACAGACCTCAGAAATGCTTTGTTAAACAAACAGGCACAAATTCCCATAGATACAGTCCAAAATCTTGTGGGAATCGTGTTTAGATGTGTTGTTTATGTTTCTTTTGTATTCTGTGTTGGCAGGAAAGCAGGGAGCCTCCAGCGTTCGTCCCTTCTGGAGCGACTCTTGGTGCTGATCTGCGCCGCCGCTCCCGTCGCCATTCGGGCACGCCGGTCCTGCCCCCGCTGTCATGGAGACAGGGCGAGAGGGCGCCGAGTCCCGAGGAGGATCTGGTGAGCCGGCCGACCTCGCTGGCCGTCATCGCCACGCCGCGCATAGACATCACGCCGGTGGAGCCGGACGGGTAAGCGAGTCACGTCTGGTGGACGAGCTGTACGAGTCCATGATGGGTTTCTCTGTGTACGCTGGTTCCCTCTTACAGCTCGAAAGTTCCCATGTTGCTTTGCAGCACTTTTTTTTTTGTTTTCCCACAAAGTGTTTTGCTGATTGATTGCTTAGGCGTTTTTCAGGCGGTTGATAGGTTGTTGCTAGACAGATACAATTCCAATATATCCAATGTGGTGTTCCAATCACTTCCATGGCCACATGTGTATAAAACCAAGCACCTCGGCATGCAGACTGCTTCTACAAGCATTAGTGAAAGAACGGGTCGCTCTCAGGAGCTTAGTGAATTCCAGCGTGGTACCGTGATGCCACCTGTGCAACAAGTCCAGTCGTGAGATTTCCTCGCTACTAAATATTCCACAGTCGACTGTCGGTGCTATTATAACAAAGTCGAATGCTGAGGAACATAGTGCGCAGAGGTCGCCAACTTTCTGCAGAGTACATCACTACAGACCTCCAAACTTCATGTGGCCTTCAGATCAGCTCAAGAACAGTGTGTAGAGCTTCATGGCCGAGCAGCTGCATCCAAGCCTTACATCACCAAGCGCATGGGGTAAAGCACGCCGCCACTGGACTCTAGAGCAGTGGAGACGTGTTCTCTGGAGTGACGGATCACGCTTCTCCGTCTGGCGATCCGATGGACGAGTCTGGGTGTGGCGGTTGCCAGGAGACGGTACCTGTCTGACTGTATTGTGCCGAGTGTAAAGTGTGGTGGAGGGGGGGATTATGGTGTGGGGGTGTTTTTCAGGAGTCGGGCTCGGCCCCTTAGTTCCAGTGAAAGGAACTCTTAATGCTTCAGCATACCGAGAGGTTTTGGACAATTTCATGCTCCCAACTTTGTGGGAACAGTTTGGGGATGGCCCCTTCATGTACCAACATGAGCAAGGTCCATAAAGACGTGGATGAGCCAGTTTGACCGGCCTGCACAGAGTCCTGACCTCAACCTGATAGAACACCTTTGGGATGAATTAGAGCGGAGACTGTGAGCCAGGCCTTCTCATCCAACATCAGTGTCTGACCTCACAAATGCGCTTCTGGAAGAACGGTCAAAAATTCCCATAAACACACTCCTAAACCTTGTGGAAAGCCTTCCCAGAAGAGTTGAAGCTGTTATAGCTGCAAAGTGTGGGCCCACATCATATTAAACCCTATGGATTAAGAATGGGAGTCACTCAAGTTCATGTGTGTGAAGGCAGACGAGCGAATACTTGTTATCATAGATGGTTGAATGGGTATTGCAGGCTGATGCTAGGGTAACCCAGGTGCTTCAGATGGTTGCTTATAATATTTAAATACATTATTTGCTTCTTACTTCATGGCAACAGTTTGGGGAAGGCCCCTCCTACACTAAATTCATTCAGAACAATATTATCGTGCTCAGCTTTCTGATTTCTCTCGTCCCTCCTGATGTCTCATGAGAACCACGGAACAGCACGAAGCGGCCTCAAAGTGCCCGACACTGGAACTCACAACCTTCCGGGCACCAAGCCGAAGCCCTAAATGACCGACGGTGACCCTCGCGCGCTGGTCACGTCACCTCAACTCTTGCCCAACTCACAGTGTCGGAGTGTTGGCAGAGCGGAGGGTGATGAAAGCGGCGAGAGGGCAGGAGAGCAGAGTTCAGGAGCGAGTCTGACCGATGGGAGGGATGAGAACACCAGAGCTTTCGGGAGTCCTCTCCCTCCTCGTTACTGATCCTCGCAGCGCTGACTCGGAGCTCTCCGTATGTCTGCCGCGCGGCGTGATACTCAGACACCGCTCATGATCACGGCTACAGTTCTGAGCCATGGATTCGGATTATCAAACGCAGATCGGGACGGTCAAGCCGGAGCCGGACGCTCCGAACTCGGCACGTGCCTACAGGAAGACGGGGGTGAAAAAAATCCCCCGTCAGAGGCGGCGCTTCACGGTAGCGGTTTCACACAGCTGGTAAGATTACAGAGGAGGTTTCAGGTTTTACCACTAGGTCCGAAATTCACAATCCGCCACTGGGTGCAGCTTTTTTGGGGTTTAGCGTCAGTTCTGTCCGTTTCAGGACCAGTTTAGGTCCATCGGTCATTTATCCCTGACCCGTATGTCACGCCAGACTTTTTATTGAATAAATAATTGGAACTCACTGATGATTAAAGCTTTGTGTGGTGTGTGATCTGTTCAGAGCTCCCCAGACTTTCCTCCTGAGTGATTTGAACATTAAGCTCTTCTTTGCGGGAGCTTGCCGGGCGTCCCATTCCAAAACCGTTGGCATTAATATGGAGCAGCTGGAGTCGAGTGTCTGTGGGAATTTGTGCTTATTCAGTCAGCGCTGGGATCTCAGCTGTGCTACCGGTCGGCTGGGCGCCCCCTAACGGGCACAATCGGCAGTGCAGACAGTACAGCAGAGAAAATCAGCCACCAAGGTCTGGTGGTGGGAAAAGACGGGACTAAAAGTGGGCGGGGTCTTCAGCTCTGTGTAAAGACCCTGGTTAGTAGCCCGAGGCGCCTGTACAGGAGTGGAGGAGGGTGGAGATCAGCGCATGACTCTCCATGAGCTAGACCGACCTCATGTGTAAATCCACCAAAGTACGAATGAATAAGAGGGTCGGAGGAGCCACACGCGTCAGAGGGGTGAATATACCCTCCTCAGATGAAGAGGAAGAGGAACTGGATATGACTAAATTGGAAGAAAGGGGAGAAAATGCAGAAACAAAATAGCAAAACGCATGTCCACATACTTTTGGCCACATGGTGTGTTTTGCTTATATTTGATTGAGCTTCTGTGATCTGTTGTGATGGATCCTCCTGATTTTGGACGTCCACACCGATCACACCGTAGCTCTGACGTCTCGTTTTTTCAAGCTACGATGACCGCGCACTTTTCCTGGCGCTAAATTCCCGGCGGTTCTATCAAAATTTTTCAGCGTGAGGTATTTGAGAGCGTCGGTGTTGCTCAACCCTTCATCTGTGTCTTAGGTCGGGGCGAGAGGTCGAGAGGGCAAGAGGGCGACGTTTCTGACCCTGATTCCTTTTAACCAACGTTCTCAAAACACAAGGGACACTAAGACCATGTTCTCAGTACTGCTGAGATCCAGGATCCAGGGTTCGAATCTCAGCTGTGCTATCGGCCGGTCGGGCGTCTTCCTCGCCAGTGGTGTGATACTAACACAGTTATTATGTGTATTAACAGTGGCGGTGTGTGTGTGTGTGTGTGTGTGTGTGTGTGTGTGTGTGAGACAGTCTGGAGGTAGAGAACGGACCCTGTAGCCCGGTGGAGATGCAGGTCTCTCCAGGTTCTGCTCTGGTTCTTCCACACAGTCAGAGGAGAGAATCGTTCCTGTACCGCTCCGACAGCGACTACGACATCTCGCCCAAATCCACCTCCCGCAACTCGTCCATCGCTGGGGAAATGTAACGTACACGCTGTTATATCATCCATTCATCAATTCAATCATTCATTCATCCTTTCATCAAACCATTCAGCTATTCAATCATTCATCCTTTCATCATCTCATCTATCCATCAATCTATTAATCCATCCATCAATCTATTAATCCATCCATCAATTCAATAATTCATTCATTTATCCATCTTTTCATCAAACCATCCAGCTATTCACCCATCCATCCATTACCTATCACCCATCCTTTCATCATCTCAACCATCTATCCATCAATTAATTAATTCATCCTTCCATCCATCATCTATTAAGTTAATTCATTTATACATTCATCCTTTCATCAAATCATTTATTTATTTATTCATGCATTCATCTATCTATCCACCCATCCATTCATCCACCCATCAGTTAATTCATTCATTCATCTATCCATCAATCTATTAATTCATCCATCAATTCATTCATTCATCCGTGCATCCCTCCATCCATAATTAATTCATTTATTTGTACACCCATCCATCCAGTTAATTCATTAATTCATCCATCCATCAATTAAACTATTTATCCTTCAGTCTATTAATCCATCCATTCATTCATCTGTGCATCCCTCCGTCCATCATCTATTGGTTCATTCATCCATCCATCCAATCATTAATCCATTCATTCATTCATTCGTCCGTCCTTCTATCAGTCCATCCTTTCATCCATCTATTAGTTCATTCATTCGTACACCCATCCATCAGTTAATTCATTAATTCATTCATCCATCCATCTATCCTTCAATCTATTAATCCATCCATCAATTCAATCATTTATCCGTGCATCCCTCCATCCGTAATCTATTAGTTCATTTATTCGTTCACCCATCCATCCATTAGTTAATTCATTCATTAGTTCATACATCCATCAGTTAATTCATTAATTCATTGATCCATCTATCTATCCATCAGTTTATTTATTCTTCAATCTATTAATCCATCCATCAATTCATTCATTAATCTGTGCATCCCTCCATCCATGGTTCAATCATCCATTCATCCATCCATCAATTAATTAATTATTGTGTTTATTTATTCATTCATCAATCAGTCCATCCATCCAATCATTCATCCATCCATCCATCAATTAATTATTGTGTTTATTTATTCATTCATCAATCAGTCCATCCATTAAAATCATTCATCCATCCATCCATCAATTAATTAATGTATTAATTAATTAATTAATTTATTAATTTATTTATTTATTTATTTATTTATTTATTTATTTATTTATTTATTTATTTATTTATTTATTCATTCATCCATCCATCCAATCATTCATCCATCCATCCATCCATCCATCAATTAATTCATTCATCCGTCCTTCTATCAGTCCATCCTTTCATCCATCTATTAGTTCATTCATACACCCATCCATCAGTTAATTCATTAATTCATGCATCTATATTCTCAATCATCCACCCATCCATCAAATAATTAATTAGTAATTGATCCATCCATTAATTCATGCATTCATCCACCCATCCATCCATTCATTAATTAATTCATTCATTCATTTGTTTATTTATCCAGGTTTGAAATCCACCCTACTAATCTCCTCCACCTGTAGAGAAATGTAATCATTCATCAGTTCACCACTTCATCCACTCATTCATCCATGTATCTATTTTTCATCCATATTTTGACCACATGATGTATGAAGGTCAGATCAGATGTTTTTGTCTCCTCTTCCACAGACACGGTGAAGATCTGATCGTCACACCGTTTGCTCAGGTATACAAGCACTGACAGTTCCATGAGTCCAGACTCACTCGTCCGTCTGTGCTGTTAGTGATTTCTCTCTCTGTGAACCGCAGGTCCTCGCCAGTCTGCGGACGGTCAGGAACAACTTCAGCATCCTGACCAACGTCCAGGGTTCCTCCAGCAAGTGAGTGCACTCGGCCACTAGATGGCAGTCTCACCAAAGTCTGCTCCTGTATTCCAGTCACGCATGTGAGGGTTTATTCTGCTCACCCTGGTTTCTTTACACCTGTCAAAAACATGCAGAAGGTGGATTGGCTGTAGATGTGAGTGAGTGTCCAAAGTATGTGGACACCTCAGCTTGTTGGACCTCTCATTCACCATGGGCATTAATTTCTTCTGGAAAGATTTTGGAGTGTGTCTGTGAGAACCTGTGCCCATTCAGTCCAGGGAATTTGTGAAGCCAAATTTACAGATTCACGTGAATGGTCCCAAAGGTGTTCCAATTCATCCCACAGCAGGGTTAACAGGGTTGAGGTCAGAGCTCTGTGCTTGTGTCTTTATGGATCGTTTTTATGGTCCTGTTATTTATTTATTTATTTATTTATTGCAGGAGATCACCAGTCAGCATCCAGCCGCCACCCAGCAGATCCTCTCTCTCAGGTACAAAGGTTTTAAATTATGTGGAAAATTTTAGGACAACAAAGATCGATAACGACCCTCAGATAGCGTACGGTTTCCTTTGCTGTGGCACTGTCCACAGTCGAGCGAGTTTTATTACTTCACCACAGACTTAGAAAACACTGCGCAATGAAGAAACCGCTGCTTTAAAATCTGCACTTTAGAGGTGGATTGTAGACGAAAAAAATAAAAATATGGACTTTTTGTCCACCTGGCAACCTCTAGACCCTGTGTCTGTGACCGCTGTGGCACTGTCCACAGTCGAGCGAGTTTTATTACTTCACCACAGACTTAGAAAACACTGCGCAATGAAGAAACCGCTGCTTTAAAATCTGCACTTTAGAGGTGTATTGTAGACGAAAAAAATAGAAATATGGACTTCTTGTCCACCTGGCAACCTCTAGACCCCGTGTCTGTGACCGCTGTGGCACTGTCCACAGTCGAGCGAGTTTTATTACTTCACCACAGACTTAGAAAACACTGCGCAATGAAGAAACCGCTGCTTTAAAATCTGCACTTTAGAGGTGGATTGTAGACGAAAAAAATAAAAATATGGACTTTTTGTCCATCTGGCAACCTCTAGACCCTGTGTCTGTGACCGCTGTGGCACTGTCCACAGTCGAGCGAGTTTTATTACTTCACCACAGGCTCAGAGGTTGCCATGCGAAAAGGAAACCCCTTCTTTAAATTCAGCGCTTTAGAGGTGGACTGAAAACGGAAAAACCGGGGGCTTCTCTGTGCCCATATAAACAGGGATTTTTTGACCAGTGGTTTAGTTGCCAAGGCCTGGAAGAAACACCCGAACTCTGTCGGCCAGGTGGAATCCAACAACCACAAAAACAGAGACCTGCAATAAATAACAAGTCGTTGTGACCGCTGTCCACAGTCGAGCGAGTTTTAGAGGTGGCACTTTAGAGGTGGATACATATATAAAGCTGACATACAGGCTTTTTTTCCACCTGGCAACCTCTAGACCCTGCCTGTGACCACTGTGCCACTGTCCACAGTCAAGCGAGTTTTACCACTTCATCACAGACTCAGAGGTTGCCATGCGAAAAAGAATCCCCTGCTTTAAAACAGGACTTAAAAGATAAACTGAAAATAAATTGAAATACGGGCTTTTTTCTCATCCGGCAACCTTTAAGCCACGCCCAGTTTAAAGCTCACTCGACTGTGGAGTCCATATCATTCAGCAGCTCATAATTCATGGCAGGTCGTGGTTTGATTCGTGACCAGTCAGCCAGTTTTCAGAGTAACTCAAAAATACCACCAGTCAAACTCTCCCTATTTATATGTGCACAGAGAAGTCACCAGATTTATTCAGGTCACTAATAAATAGGGCCCTACTAAATTCAGGGGAAAAAACACAGACTGTCCACAGTCGAGCGAGTTTTACCACTTCACCACAGGCTCAGAGGTTGCCATGTGAAAAAGAAACCAGTGCTTTAAAATCAGCACTTTAGTGGTGGACTATAGACGGAAAAATTGAAATATGGACTTTTTGTCCACCTGGCAACCTCTTAAGTTTAAAGCTCACTGGACTGTGGAGTCCAGATCATCCAGCAGCTCATAATTCATGTCAGGTCAAGGTTTGATTTGTGGACAGATTGTTTCAGAGTAACGTGTTTCTTCTTCTTCCAGACATCAGCACTAGTCAAACTCTCCCTATTTATATGTGCACAGAGAAGTCTAGTCAGTTTAGTCAGTAATAATGAATCAGGAGGTCGTGACCTTTCGACGCCACCGAGCGAATCATCTCGGAGTCTGTACGAAGGTTTTTGACTCATAAGGGACTCATAAGCGTCTTTCAGGGCGTCCGTAAACTTCTGACTTTTGACTCACGCCGGTTCTACGTCGGCGCTGTGAGGACCAGGTGGAGGGCAGCAGAGGATTGTGGGATGTTTTGCTTCCTGTTTTTGCGGGTCTCTGACGTCAGCCGACGCCCACCGCCAGGCGCGCTTCCTGTTAGCGTGATTGGCGTGCGCGGGTACGTTACACACGGCGGAGGAGCGCCGGCCCACCTGAGGTGTTCAAAGGAATATAGACCTCGTTACACACACACATACACACACTCACACACACACACGCCGCCTGTCTCAGACTCACACACACACGCTCTGTGAAGAGTTTGGCACCTGGAGGTGTTCCACTGCCCTAAAACACGCAGTAAGGAAATAATCTGCTCTGAAATGAGTGCACGTGCTAGTGCGCCACCCTCCGATCGACCGGCACCCTGTCTGGGCTGCGTTTCTACCCTGTGGCGCCCACTGCGACCCAGACCAGGGCGGTGGATGGTCAGCCAATTTTAGTTTCTTGGTGCATTTTTGAAACAGAAATCAGTGCACTAGTATTAAACCAGGCCGGTCATGCGTCGTTACTTTTTACACATCAAGGGGAAATTTAGAGCTGCCAATCCACCTTCTGCAGGTCTTTAAATGCTGGAATTAAACCCAGAACTATAGGGCTTCTGCTGCAGATAGAAAAGTGATTCTTTTAAAAATGCGATATGTTTAAGTGCAATAAGAGTTATGTGTGTGTGTGTGAGTGTGTGTGTGAGTCTGAGACAGGCGCCGTGTGAGTGTGTGTGTGTGTGTGTGTGAGTGTGTGTGTGAGTCTGAGACAGGCGCCGTGTGAGTGTGTGTGTGTGTGTGTGTGTGAGTCTGAGACAGGCGCCGTGTGTGTGTGTGTGAGTGTGAGTGAGTGTGTGTGTGAGTCTGAGACAGGCGCCGTGTGTATGTGTGTGAGTGTGAGTGAGTGTGTGTGTGAGTCTGAGACAGGCGCCGTGTGTATGTGTGTGAGTGTGAGTGAGTGTGTGTGTGAGTCTGAGACAGGCGCCGTGTGTGTGTGTGAGTGTGTGTTGATCCAGCAGCAGGTTTAATCCACCTTTAAATTGTGAACATTTACTATGGGACAGAAGTGAACGAAGCCTCTGTCCTTATTATTTACTATACTGTAGTATAGAGTGTGTCTGTGAGAACCTGTGCCCATTTAGTCATGCTATTAAATGCTGTTTGACTTTTAATACAGACGGTGTTTAATGTTACGTGAACCTAATTATTTTGGGGATGCATCAGTGCACCCTCAGTGCAGGTCACAAGTCCGGGACGAATATGCGGACGAATGACCCACTGTGGCGCCGCCTAACAGGAGCAGCCACAAGGAATAAATCTTAATTATCATCCAGAGGGGCGTGTACCTCAGTTATAAGTTCATCAGAACAAAACAGATTCACCCACATGACGTTGTAACGCATAACTGATTTTGGAGTGTGTCTGTGATGGGCCTCAACCGGCATGTTTAGAGGGAAGCGGCAACGTCCAGACCTGAAGCTTTACCACACAGATGTTTGAGCATCTGGACTCTGAATATTAAACCACTCTGGAAATATCCGTGATATTTAACCCACCAGTCCTGAGCAGACTGCTCGTCCCTGCTGCTGAGAAGTGGTACGACGCTGCCCGGACGATGCGCGTCGCTTGTCTTCACCCGAACGAGGCCCTAATAAGATCTCCTTATAAGGAGACGTCGAGCTCCAGTCGCTGTTACGCAACGACACGTCGACGATGAAGACGACGGCTGTTATGCAAGAAGGAAGTAGGTCGGCCCGTAATGTTACCGGTAAAGCCTCGGCTCGGCGCTTCCTGCTAATTGAAAGTAATTAAAGTTAAGCAGGTGAAAAACAACGGCGGGGCGTGGCCGGGGGCCGATATCCGGGCGGACCGGTCGGGTCGTTTTACTTGTTTACTTTTTAATGATCCCGGTTATTAGCCGAGCGCTGACGGTAAGTGACGAGCGCAGGAACTGAGTAGAATAAAGCAGAAGGGTGTCGAGGCGGTTCGACAGGTTCCCGCGGACGTCACTCGCGCGGCGGCTCCAGTAAAGGGTGGGGTCTGTTTTTCTGGGTTGCATATTTTTCAGTTTATGTAATGTTGTTTGTGAACAGGACACAAATTCCTACAGACACACTCCGAAACCCTCATTCAGGACCCTCTCAGAATGCTGGAAGGAAGAAACCAGCTTGAACAGAGCCCTGACCTTAAAACCCATTAAACACCCTTGGGATAAAACATTTACGTTAATGCCTGACCTTACCAAAATAAATAGGCACAAATTCCCACAGACACACTCCGAAATCTTCATTCAGGACCCTTTTAGATCGCTGGAAGGAAGAAACCAGCTTGAACAGAGCCCTGACCTTCAAACCCCATATTCAACACCCTTGGGGTGGAATATTTACGTTTATGCCTGACCTCAAAAACTAAATAACTAAATAGGCACAAATTCCCACAGACACACTCCGAAATCCTCATTCAGGACCCTCTCAGATTGCTGGAAAGAGGAAACCAGCTTCACTGTGTTCCTGACCTTCAAACTCCATTAAACACCTTCAGGATGGAACATTAACATTAATGCCTGATGTAACTAAATGGGCACAAATCCCCACAGACACACTCCCAAATCTTCATTTTAATCACCAGCTTCATGTTAATGCCCATACTTAAAGTAAGAAGCCTAACAAGTGCTGGACTGTGTGCAGCTACGTGCTTCGAACATTGTGCCAACAGTTTAGGGAAGCTCCTTCACTTTTGTAGCACAAATTCCCACAGACACACTCCAAAAATCTTCATTTAGGACCCTCTCAGATTGCTGGAAGCAAGAAGCCAGGTTCACATTGATGACCGTGGATTCAGAATAAGAAGCCTAACAAGCTGGGCTGTTAGAAGTCTAACTAAATGGGCACAAATTCCCACAGACACTGTCTGCAATCTTGTAAACAGCCTTCCCTAAAGAGTGGACGGTTGTGTATATTTTGGAATCGAATGTTGAGCGAGGTGCGTCTGTTGTGAGGTGCCCAGGCTGCACAATTCAGCGTAACACCAACACTGCTAATCTGCTGCGTCCACACTTTTAGCGCAACACGTGCTTCCTCTACATGAATTGCACTGAAATGAACTAAAGTGACCCCTGAATGAGCTTATTTTTATGGGCCCCTGCGCTTATAGGCTCTGTGAGGAGTTTGGCAGGTTCTCTCCGGGTACCTGGAGGTGTTCCACTGCCCTAAAACATGCAGTAAGGAAATAATCTGCTCTGAAATGAGTGCACGTGCTAGTGCGCCACCCTCCGATCGACCGGCACCCTGTCTGGGCTGCGTTTCTACCCTGTGGCGCCCACTGCGACCCAGACCAGGGCGGTGGATGGTCAGCCAATTTTAGTTTCTTGGTGCATTTTTGAAACAGGAATCAGTGCACTAGTATTAAACCAGGCCGGTCATGCGTCGTTACTTTTTACACATCAAGGGGAAATTTAGAGCTGCCAATCCACCTTCTGCAGGTCTTTAAATGCTGGAATTAAACCCAGAACTATAGGGCTTCTGCTCCAGATAGAAAAGTGAATCTTTTAAAAATGCAATATGTTTGAGTGCAATAAGAGTTATGGCCAAAAGTATATGGACGCCTAAACGTGAGCTTGTTGGCGCATTCCAAAATTTAGGATGGCTTTGTGTGCCTGTGGGAATTTGTGCCCATTCAATTAAGGCGAGGTTGGTCAGAATTTGTGCCCGTTCAGTCGAGGAGAACATTAGCGAGGTCAGGCGCTGGTGTTCCTACTTCCAGGCCACATTCTGATTCAACCCATCGCTGTTCTGCAGGATTGAGGTTCAGAGCAGTTCCACACATTCCGTCTCCTGGCTGATCCGGTCCGCGTTTGCCCCGCCGCGCTGGAGTTAATATTCCAGTTATGCGTTTGACGTCAGCGGGGCAGCGAGCGCCGACTTTCTCCACAGTGACCCGTAGCAGAAACGCTGAGTGGATGAGAGCCGCATTGTTCCAGCCGTGAGTCGATCTGCAGGAATGAAGGAAACAAAAACAACAGCAGGGCGTGGCAGCACCTCTGTTTACTCCACATGCTCACATGCTCCCGTCTGATGTGGAACCGAATCAAAAACACAAAAACACGTCCCAGAGCGCTGAAACCCGCCGTCTCGGAGACCTGCAGAGCGTGAAGGAGATGCGTGAGCGGAGACGTTTGGAGGGGACGCGGTTCTCCATAATAATCTGGCTTTTACCCCACATCACAGCCGCGTTCAATCAGACCTGACGTTTCATCACCTTTCACACACAAACCTGCATATCTGATTCAGATCTCAAGCTCAGCTGGTAATCAGAAGGTTGCCTGTTCCAGCTCCACCACCGCCAAGTTGCTACTGAAGGGCCCCTGAATAAAAGTGGCCGCTAAATGTCAGAAATGTAAACATAACACACACATAAAGGTTTTTTGGGGGGATACGGAGTCGGCATACCTCGTGTTTACACCATTTAAAATAAAATACAGCTTCAGTACTTTTATTTTTTATATACATTTTGTAGAATTTTAGTTCTTGGTAGTGTAGTACTGTCTTGAACATTACCATGTGATTTGAGACACAGCATTTTGCTGTATTATTAGTACTGTTATGTACTTGGTAGTTTAGTACTATGTGGTTTGGGACACAGCAGGTTCTGTATTGATAGTACTGAACTTACACCTTTGAGATGAATTGGAACGTTGACTGAGAGCATCATTGCCTGACCTCACAAACACCCCCCTGACTCCCCGTCCACATACTTTCGGCCGGGCGCTGTGCTCTGTGCGTCAGTAACCTCAGCGCTACACTCCACAGAGCTCAGCGCTAACGGCGGCTGTAACAATAACAGAAGCGGCGGGGTGTTGGGTTTAATCCTGCGCCACGGGCACTTTTCCACTCGTATCCCAGAAGCCTCAGGGTAACCGTGCCGGTTCACTAGCACCCTCCTCCTCACCCCAGCGCCGCTAGTCGAGCGAAACAAACAGCCTGACCTCGTCCACGCTAACACGGAAAGTTTATTGACAGTTTTCCATCATTGCAGGGGCTTTTCTTTCCATCACTTCCTTCTATAACAGGCTCAGCTCATCCCGGGACGGCTGTCCAGAACCTGTGGAAGCAGTCTGTGGGAATTTGTCCCTGTTTAGCCGAACATGCTGGACAAGAAAACCTAGCTGACCGTTGAAGATGTGCATACGGGTATCGTCATGCTGGAAGAAGAAATGGCCTTCCCTATATTATTAGTACTGTTATGTATTATGTAGTTTAGTACAATGTGGTTTGGGACACAGCAGGTTCTAGAGTATTAGTGCTGTTCTGTGTTTACATTACTATGTGGTTTGGAACACAGCCAGTACTGTATTATTAGTACTGTTATGTACTTTGTAGTTTAGTACTATGTGGTTTGGGACACAACCAGTACTGTATTATTATTATTTATTTGTACTTTGTAGTTTAGTACTATGTGGTTTGGGACACAGCCAGTATTAGTACTATGTGATTTGGGACACAGCCAGTACTGTATTATTAGTACTGTTATGTACTTTGTAGTTTAGTACTATGTGGTTTGGGACACAGCCAGTGCTGATTTGAGCGCCTCTGACCTTTAGCATTAGCCGTTCCACCGCTAGCGTCTCTCTGTGCGGATCGCATGACTGTACGCTCGGTTCTCGGCACCTGTTAGCAATAGGCGCGGGTGAATTAGCCGGATCCGTTGATTAGCCGGGGTTCCAGGTTGTTCCCGGTTCACCGTTATGCCGCTCGGTTTCATCAGGCTCTGTGCCGCGGAGTCTCGGCCCGAGAGCCGCGCTTTCCCTTTGATGCTGCCTCTTCAAAGGCGCCGGCAAACAAAGTCCATGCTGCCGCCACACGCGATTGGCAGCGAGCGTCGGGCAGCTGGGCCGCGTTTTACAACCTCGTGACTCGAGCTAAGCGAAACCTGCTGCTGCGCCGGGGGAAGCCTGGCCAGCACGCCAGCGGCAGACAAAAGGGAGCAGTGTGAGGCGGGCAGGGGGGCGGAGGGGGCGCTCACAGAGGCGGTTTTGTGGACCCGGAGTGGATTCGGGGTCGTTTTTGTGGAAAAAGCCGGACGCCGGACCTGGACGCGCTCCGAGACCTTGACGTAAAAGCGCCGCGCGGACGTTTTAATCGCTGCCAACGCGCGTCACGGGAGTCCTGTGGGAGGCGACGCCCGGAAACGTCTCGTTAGTTCGTTAGTGTGGTATTAATGCGGCGCAACCTCAGCATGAACCGAAAGTATGTGAACGCCGCTCGTACCTCTCGTTCAGCCGTTCACAGCCCAGTGCGGCCAGTAGGATCAGATGATACTGTGAATGTAAAAGTCTAGTAGCAACAACAGCTCAGCCACGAACCCACACAAGGTCACATGGTGCAAAATCAATTGCAATCCAGACACACTGAAAGGTAAGGGCCTTGCTCAAGGGCCCGACAGTGGTAACCCTGCCGGGGCGGTGATTGTACCGGTAACCTTCCAGTTACGATTCACGTACGTTAACCTTGTAGCCTTGAAATTTACTTCTACAGTAAAATCAAGTGTTTGCAGTGCTCCAGGGTCCACTGTGGGTGTGTTTTATACCACTCAGTGATACTCAGTGATAACCAACTGATTTCACCTCCTGAGGAAGAGCGTTCGGTTGGTCACATGAGGTGAGCTTGTGTGCCCTGCTGAGCCGTTGAGCAGTTGTTGCTACTAGATAGTCACACTCCACAGTAATAGTTGAGTTTTGAATTGTTTGCTGGGTTTAAAATGAAGTACATTAGCATCCAGGAGCAGGAGCAATGACCTTAACTCCCTTGAGATAAATTAGAACTGAGAGCCAGGCTTAGTGAATTCCAGTAGTCGTGTTCCAACATCCTAATGGGACCAAACCATTCCAAAACCATGAGACTAAACACATCTGTGTTCTCATTCTGTGTCCATAACAGCCTTAACTTCTCATCACAAGATTTTAAAGTGTGTCCGTGGCACGGTCAAGGTTCCGATTCATCCCAGAGTTGTTCAGCAGGGTCAAGGCTCTGCGTGTGCCAAACCGCTCGGATCGCGTCTCACTTCTGCTGTTTGGAGACAGAAAGCGTTTGTGTGGATCGGAGCGACCTGGCAGAACGACATAACAGCGAGGTCACCGAGTCCCGGCGGCCCGGGGGAGCGGCGCGTTATCTCAGATCATCTCACCGCTTTCAACATGAAGTCAGCGGTGCGCGTCTCGTCTCGGTGACCTTTCAGGACGTAGGGGCGTTCCACGAGCCTTCTCGCTGCTCCTCTGTGTCAGGAGGACGTGGGTTCGACGTGCTCGGCCGGAGGGCGGATCAAAGCGAGCTTTTGGGGTCAAACCGAGCGTAACGGGCGGCGTGGGGGGGTGTTCGGGAGATGTTTTTAAACTTTAACCCCTTCTTACCGTCCCGTCGTCTGAAGTTGATCATAAAGTGCTTTTATTTTCAGTCTGAAACAGGACGAGGGTTCGTTTTTGGTAAAGCGTTACTCAGCCTGGATTTCAGTTTCACTTCACTTCACCTCTCGCGCTTTTTAACCTTTAAAAAGATCCTCGACGCCCCTCGGGTTTCAGAGACCCGATCATCTCTGACACGCCGGGTTTAAAGCTGCTTTACACAGACCGAGTATTAGAGCTGTCGTATGTAACTTTTGTGGCAGTTGTGACCAGTTAAGAGTTTCTCTCTCTCTCTCGCTCTCTCTCTCTCTCTCTCGTCACTTCTTTTCACCTGTCAGGAGCAGGGTCTAACATAGTGAGGTATCCCGTGAGAGAGAGTCCACACTTGCCCCAGCCAATTATGTGTCTGTGTAGGTGCCCGGTCGACTGATAGCAGGGCTGAGATTCGAACCCGAGACCTTGAGATCTTAGCACTGAAATTCTAACATTCAGTGTGAAAAATGTCACTATAAAAGCAACGTTAATATTAGAGCTATAATAAGCAATATTTATTCATATATTAAATATGCTCTAACTTCTATATTCATGCCTGCAGCACATTCCAGAAAAGTTGGGACAGGAAGAATATAAGATTAAAAGGTTTCTTATGATTAAAAATCAAAGTCCATAACATCATTACCTTTTTTCAGAGTGCAAGTGCTGGACTGGCTTGCCTGCAGTTCTGACCCGTCTCCCATTATAAACATGATGCACAATATATTGCAACGTAGACCCCGCTCAGCCATAACATTAAAACCACCTCCTTGTTTCTACACTTACTGTCCATTTTATCAGCTCCACTTACCATATAGAAGCACTTTGTAGTTCTACAATTACTGACTGTAGTCCATCTGTTTCTCTGCATGCTTTTTAACCCCCTTTCATGCTGTTCTTCAATGGTCAGGACCCCCACAGGACCACTACAAAGCAGGTATTATTTAGGTGGTGGATCATTCTCAGCACTGCAGTGACACTGACATGGTGGTGGTGTGTTAGTGTGTGTTGTGCTGGTATGAGTGGATCAGACACAGCAGCGCAGCTGGAGTTTTTAAATACCGTGTCCACTCACTGTCCACTCTATTAGACACTCCTACCTAGTTGGTCCACCTTGTAGATGTAAAGTCAGAGACGATCGCTCATCTATTGCTGCTGTTTGAGTCGGTCATCTTCTAGACCTTCATCGGTGGTCACAGGATGCTGCCCACGGGGTGCTGTTGGCTGGATATTTTTGGTTGGTGGACTATTCTCAGTCCAGCAGTGACAGTGAGGTGTTTAAAAACTCCAGCAGCACTGCTGTGTCTGATCCACTCATACCAGCACAACACACACTAACACACCACCACCATGTCAGTGTCACTGCAGTGCTGAGAATGATCCACCACCTAAATAATACCTGCTCTGTGGTGGTCCTGTGGGGGTCCTGACCATTGAAGAACAGCATGAAAGGGGGTAACAAAGCATGCAGAGAAATAGATGGACTACAGTCAGTAATTGTAGAACTACAAAGTGCTTATACAGTATATATATATATATATAATATATATATAATTTCAGTGTAGCTCATGGGAAATTAAGTTCATTAAGTAAGGTCAGTTTCTCAGGCAAATGTAAATATTAGAACAAATCCTCAACACAGGGATTCGAACCTGCAGTTTCTGGCCGTTGGGGCCTGTGAGACTCGGGGATTAGTCTGCACTTTTCGTGTCTGCTTTTCCGGCTGGCTAACAGGTTACCTACCCTAACAGAAGGGTGGAAGAGTGGACTGTACCCTGACCCGTCTCTCCCCTTTGTGTCCTTTTTCAGATGAGTCGTATCAGAAGCTCGCCCTGGAGACCATCGATGAGCTGGACTGGTGCCTGGACCAGCTGGAGACCATCCAGACGTACCGCTCGGTCAGCGATATGGCCTCCAACAAGGTGAGACTTTACGGTCGGTCCTCTGGACTTTGGAGAGCGTCCGAGTTCGTGTCTCAGCGTTGGTACCAGCCTGGCACCAGCCACAGCTCGACGTGTCTGAGGGAGGGTCGGATTAGGTTTTATGGACTCCTAATTATTGAATGTTTTATAAAATAAATAACAAGCATGCCAACCAATCATGGTCAGCTGAGAGCCAGGCCTTACTGCGGTCACACACAAGTGAATTCCAGTAGTCGTGTTCCAACAGCCTATGGGACCAAACTATTCCAAAACCATGAGACTAAACACAGCCGTGGCCCCATTCCGTGTCTATAACAGTCTTAACTACCTTACACACGATTTTAAAGTGTGTCTGTGGCACAGTCAAGGTTCCGATTCATGCCAAAGTTGTTCAACAGGGTTGAGGTCTGGGGAATCAATGCAAACACTTTGGTTTGAAGGCTTCACTATGGAGAACTTCAGCTCCATCGAACACCTTTGGGATGAATTGGAATGTCAGTTTGAGAATGTCATGTCTGAAAACCTAGTGACCCGCCCTGCTCTCTGACCCCCCCTCGGGGGTGTAGGATGATGTAAAATCCGTAAAGTCACTAGGTTTTCAGACAGACCCAACAGGCCTTGGAATAAGACGTCCAAGAAGCTCATGGTCAGGCGTCCATATACTTTTAACCATATAGTTTAAATAAAAGCTGCTAAATGTGAAGTTATGGATTAATGTACAATTATTAGGGTCATTTAGTAAATATAAACTGCAACAACCGAAGTGTTGGGACTTTCTGGGGATGATTTCTGCATATGTGTCTCTACTGTGACTGAATAGTTGAAGTACATACGACCAACATTATGCATAACATGTATATAATAATATACAAAAGTAAATCAGTTGAATTTATTTGAATATAACGTTATAATGAATATAATTATATAATGCAAATAATATTGTGTATTTTGTGCTAACCAATACGTTAAGGCAGGAAGTGAGAAGAAAGGTTAGCGGTGGCGTCACTAGCGACTAGCTCATTAAATTTAATTACCCACGTTTACCCTGAAGTGAAATGAATCAGTCCGGGTCTGGAATTTCTCCACCTTAACATGCCAACTAAAGCTGGTAATGAAGGCGGAATTTGAATCGGGAATTCACCACACCACACCGGGCCGGAATATCCAGCAGACACACAACTTCCACTGAACTGTTTCAGGTTTCTGTCGGAATGTTGCAAACGCAGCAGATTTTCTGTGATTTATCACACTTTTATGACATGAATTCAATTCAAACGTGCAAACATGACGAGTTTAGAGTTTGTATTTGACAAGGAACCACAAAACGAACGCAAGAAATAAAACCAGAAATATAAATGACACTAACAAAACAACTAAATGAAAAGATTAAACTAAAACCAAACCAAAGAGGAGACAGGACAGGTAGGCGAGAAAAGAAAAGACGCTCGCCCTAATCTATTTCCTCGGCTGCTCCCGTTAGGGGTCGCAGGCAGATCGTGATTGTTACGCCGGATGCCTTTCCTGACACGACCCTCCCAATTTATCCGGGCTTGGGACCGATACTACAGTGCACTGGTTTATGCATCCTTGCAGCTGGTACCTATAGGACAATTCAGTGTCTCCAATTAGCCTGGCTGCATGTTTTTGGACTGTGGGAGGAAACCGGAGCTCCCGGAGGAAACCCACACAGACACGGGGAGAACATGCAAACTCCACACAGAAAGGACCCGGACCGCCCCACCTGGGGATTGAACCCAGGACCTTCTTGCTGTGAGGCGACAGTGCTACCCACTCGCCCCAATAAACATCAGAAATACCAACTGGCCTCGCGTTCACTTCACATGGGCGTGATTGATACGACCCCCAAAAAAGCAGGCAAATAAACAAATAAAAGAGACAGCATGAGAGCCAAGTTACCTTCAATGCCAGCTACTCCATCCACTAGCTGGTGGCAACAATAAAACCAGCGGTGGCTAAAAAGGGAAAAGGTGGGCTGCCACTCCCAACACCTGATGCTGTTAGAGTCATTGGTGGATGGATCGTTTGTGGCAGCTGCTGGACATTAATGCCACCGGTTTAATCATGCTGGCCAACTCGATGGGTAGCACCGTCCTGGGTTTGATCCCCAGGTGGAGCGCACCGGGTCCTTTCTGTGTGGAGTTGGCATGTTCTCCCCATGTCCACATGGGTTTCCTCCGGGAGCTCCGACTGTAACAAGACAAAATTGTCCACGACTGTGTTTGATATTAAACTTGAACTGATAAATCTTGTGTAACCAGTAACTACCGTTCCTGTCATGAATGTAACCAAAGTGTAAAACATGACGTTAAAATCCTAATAAATAAATAAATGAATAAATTGACCAACTTCAAAAGGAAAAAGATCAAAAGAATTCTGGTAAAAAAAAGGAAAAAAAACAAACTCAGTTTCTCAGCCTCGCTGAGCACTAAAAGCCACGTGCAGGCGTAAGAGTCTGGCTAATAAAGCTCAGCATAAACATTTAAACCAAACAACGACTGCAAATGTGAAGCAAAATCGACGAATATCAAAAAGTTTCTGCACTTTTTTAGCTCTGTTTATTAAGAATGTCCAAAACCTGTTTCATACTAACTTTTTAATGCCGTCAGCAAAACATGTTTTTGGTTGAGCTCGTAGCCACTGATGCGCTGCTGCTTTTACATCATCATCAAATGAAAATCTTCTTTCCCTTAAAGCTTCTTTTTTTAGCGGCGCTAAATCCGGACTATAAGCGTCTCTCAGTCTCTCAGACACGAGCGATTACTCTTCCTACTACTACACCCTCACAGCTTATAACCTAAATAAAAAAAAGTGAGGAAACTTTTTGAAGATCCCTTGTATTTTAGATCGAGGGACCCTTGTGGTCTTGGGAAATGAAAGAAAATTTGTCAGTAGGAATGCATTAAAATTGAACCATGGTGCTACAAAAATCTAATTATTTATTTATTTATTTATTAGGATTTTAGTGTCATGTTTTACACTTTGGTTACAGACAAAAACGGTAGTTACTCATTACACAAGATCAATCAGTTAACAAGGTGTTGCTATCAAACAGTCATGGACAATTTAGTATCTCCAATTCACCTCACTTGCACGTCTTTGGACTGTGGGAAGAAACCGGAGCTTCCGGAGTAAACCCACGTGGACATGAGGAGAACATGCAAACTCCACACATCTGGGGATTGAACCCAGGACCTTCTTGCTGTGAGGTGACAGTGCTACCCACTCAAGCACAGTCTTTATTTTAGCTTGATGTGCTTTGTTGGTGGTGAATTCCGCCCCCGTGTCCAGAAACAAGAATTCAGTTTGTGCATCTTTAACGATTAACAGAATCCAAACGCAGGGCTAAGCCGAACACCCGAGAGCTGGAGATCTTGCACAGCGACCCGTTAGCGGATCTGCTGCAGTGCCGGGGTTTAAACATGCAACCTTGCGGTCACTTACGACTTCTCACAGCTTCTTTCAGCCAACGATTCATGCTGTAAACTTGGCGTGAGGCCCTGTGTGGGCCACTGAAGTTCGATTTTCTGTGTCTGACCTCGTTGCCCTGTTTACACAGTTAAGGGCTCCGATCCAGAGGCAACACCGGACACGCAAAACACACACACACACACACACGAAATACAAGTGAAATTTCAGTGTTTACATAGTTATAAATGCAGGTCCTATATTTGAATCAGGGTAAAGAAATGAAATGGCAGCGTGTTGGTGTTTGTGTTGGTGTTTGTGAGGCCTGGTGATTTAATCTCAGTCAGGAAGGAAGTCAGAAAGTGAAGTGACGCTGGTTCACTTGAGGTCGTTGAGGAGGGGGGTCTTCAGGAAGTGTGTGTGTGTGTGTGTTGGACTGAACTGAGCGAATGCATACCTGAGGCCCTGAAGTGAGCGATTGAGCAAGGGAGTAAGAGGGAGGAACGTTAGGAGGAGCCGGAGACCAGGGGCGGGTACGAACTGAATGAGGTGTATGTGCCAGGTCTCACTCTGACACATTCACTGGTGTCTGTCACAAGCAAAGGATCAAAAAACGAGAAACCAGTGCTGGGCATCGTGTATGCCATCATGGGATTATGCTACTCTGAGAAAAGGAGAAAGTTTGGAGTTACCAAAGGCTGGGCAGAGGTGAGTTGGCACCTGGTGCACGGTGGAGGAAATTAATTATAGAATTTCGATTCTGTTTGTTTGTGAGGTTTGGAACTTTGTGTTGCTCACACTTAACATGTGAAATGTCTTTATAATGCATTATAAACGTCTGGACATCTGGACCTGGTCCCAACCTGCAGAGATCATCACAGAGCAGATCTAGAATATATAGAATAGAATTTCGAATATAGAATGCTTTTATTTATCATAAATACATATTCACGTGTGCAGTACAATGACATTCTTTCTCCGTATATCCCAGCTCGTATGGTCAGAGCAGAGAGGGTTAAGGGCCTCGCTCAAGGGCCCAACAACCTACTGGCTCAAGCTACTAGTCTCCCACAGTCCATGATCACAATCTGATCGCATCCAAAGCAGCTTGCTGAAGGACCTTGCTAAAGGTCCCAACACTGTCAGCTTGTTTGTTTTGGGACTTGAACCAGCAACCTTAACCATGCAGATGCCTTGCACATGCAGGATCACTCATGCTGGCTGCTTAAAATGCACTAAAACATGCGTGTTTCTCAAATCACGCTTAAGGATCCATTAATAAATAAAACACTAATATAATGCAGGTTATTAATGGAGCTTTTTAAGGGAGCTGATCAGATATTTGGGATTAATTGGTGTGGGGGCTGAAAGGTGCCTAAATTCGGATGTTTTTCCAATCTATTCACTTCTGTAGCTCATGCTGCAAACGTGTGACGACAGGCGATCGTCCATGTGATCAAATGTCGTGCATTTTTGCAGAACTTCTGCATCAGCATCTGCATAATTCTATGATAATTAGATTATACACAGATCATATCGAACACACGTGTTTTATATGTGTACAATCTTGTAAGCAGTTCATACAAGGATTGAGTTCATCTGTACTGTCTGAGCTACGTGGAACAGTGGTCTCAAAAACAGGTCTGCAAAGTGTGCAAGAACGAAGCTCCCGCTCCAGTTCCTGCTTTATTATTATTATTATTATTTTGTGTGTTTTAAAGCACCAGTTTTTAAGAAGGTGCTTCTTATGAAACCTGCTTGACTGTGTGCAGAGGCACGAGTTCTTAAGTGTGCAGTATTAATGCACTTTTCTGTGTGTGCAAAAATGCCTTCACTGTTGCGGCGATTGGTAAAACTGAGGTGCAGTAAAATGCAGCTGTTCTTACTGTACCCGCTGACGCTACCGGGGTCAGACCGGGCGCATGAATCACGTCTGGCCTTCCTTCGCTTCCAGACAAAAGGAAGGATGGATTAGTCTGAGTAAGCTTTTATCAGCAAGGTGTAGAAATGTGTGTGTGTGTGTGTGTGTGTGTGTGTGCAGCCCATCCTGGCACTGCGAGCTTGATAATCAGTGCCATTGAAGTTGTGGAAAATGGCATAGCTGAGTAATGACCTAATGATGGTCTGGTTCAGTAACAGTGCATAGGTTTCCATCCAGCTGTTCGCATGTGTGTGTGTGTGTGTGTGTGTGAGGGATTTACTCTCTCACGCGAATGCTGCAGCAGGATGTAGTGCAGATGTTTATGAGAGAGAGAGAGGAGGGGGCTATAGGCAGAACCTCGTGCTGGATCGAGGCACTGTTGCGAGAGGGACACACTAAGCTTAGGGTACGGATGGCGACTGACCGGGGTTCCTGCTGTTTTTGGGGATTCTGGACACAGCCGGACGGCTTTTTGTAAGGGACGCTGGCTGGGGTCATCAGGATAGCGAGTGCCAGGATGCCCAAGGCGAACTACTTGCTGTCGGTCTGCTGGTGCTACATTAAGGTGCGTCCGGGCATTTCGGACAGGCGTCTGTATCAAAGTGGTCAAACGTATGTGGACACCTAACCATAAGCTTACACAGAGGACATCCGATTCTATTTGGAATTGGTACAGGCTGGTTCAAGCCCACTTGTTGGGCCCTTGAGCAAGGCCCTTAACCCCCAAGTGCTTAGACAGTAAGCTGTCACAGTACTGTAAGTCGCTAAAAGCTGAAAATGTAAACGTAAATGTACACAAATGTTATTTGTAGAGGCAGGCACTTGGACGAGAAGGCCTGGCTCACGATCCACATTCCAATTCATCCCAAAAGTGTTCCAGTAAGGTCAGGTTCAGGGTTCTGTGCAGGCCACCGAAGTCCCTCATGCACAGCAAGCTCATGATCAAATGTTTTTGCACGTCTGTACTTTACTCATGGATTTTCGCTCTTCTGTCTGATTGCAGTTCAAGAGGATGCTGAACCGCGAGCTGACACACCTGTCGGAAATGAGCCGCTCTGGGAACCAGGTCTCCGAGTTCATCTCCAACACTTTCCTAGGTGAGTCTGTTTGATTGATTTGTTTGCTTTGTTATATCTTATACAATCCTAACCTGCGGCTTTGCTCAACCGGTTCTGAGATAACGCGCTCTGCTCCGTCTACGTACATGCAAAAGCAGGTCCAGCAGCGCTGCGAAAAAACGAGTTCCCCGAGTTTGATTCAGTTCACCGAGCTGATAGTGAATGAAAAAAGGCAAAATGTTTCCTGGAGATCAGATCGTTAGGGCTGTAAACAACCACTATACATAATAATAATAATAATAATAATAAAAGGTAATAATAATGTAAACACGCTGCAGGAGCACGTACGCTACCAGCATGCTGCCAGGCGAGAAACAGTTCAGTGAATCTCCTCACAGATTACGACAAACACACTTCTGAGTTACTGCTTTGGGCTTTTCAATGGCGGTGTGTTTTGTAAACGAAGCCATGTGGGTTTTTAAGCGTCATCAGCGACATTTCGGAGAGATGGAGGCGCTTTACTAACTATGTTGTTTACAAGAGGAGTTGCACTTGACGTTGTCTGAAGTGTAATGAGACGTTCGCCATGTTTGCATTTGTGAGCACCAATTTTTGCTGGACCTCATGCGTGTGGGTGCATTATTTTTTTACTGATGCTGGACGTGGATTAGGAAACAGACTAGAGATTTAAGAAGCTAGAATGACGCAGAAACATCACACGTGTGCGCTGATCCGCGCTCAGACCTCGCACCCACGTGGAAGTGAAAGTGAACGATACACTCATCGCCTTTTGTTTTGTTTTTCGTGAGTTAAAGGTCAGGTGATGAAATGAGTAAACGCGATGGGTCATAGCGTGACTGACAGGGTTTGTGTCTTTGCAGACAAACACAACGAGCTGGAGATCCCGTCCCCTCCGCCCAAGTCTCGGGAGAGGAAGAGGAGGCAGCAGCAGCCGCTCATGACTCAAATCAGCGGCACGAGGAAGGTCACGCACGGACCGGGGGTCTCCGGCGGGTGCAGCGTGGCCCGGTTCGGCGTCAAGACCGACCTGGAGGACCTGCTCGCAAAGGTACGCCTGCGAAATTGCACCATGGTCCCAGAGTTTCCTAAATCCTAAATTCTTCCTTGCAATTAACGTCCTCTTAATGTTCTACAGGACTTGGAGAACGTCAACAAGTGGGGACTGAACATCTCCCGGATCGCCGACCACTCCCACCAGCGACCCCTGACCTGCGTCATGTACGCCATCTTCCAGGTCGGTCCCGTGCCTCCATATATCAAATCCGTACGATCCCGAAACGTCCGGACGAGCTCCGTTTGTTCTAAACTGCGTTTGTCCTCTGTGCAGGAGCGAGACCTGATGAAGACGTTCAAGATCCCCATGGACACGTTCGTGACCTACATGATGACGCTGGAGGACCACTATCACTCGGACGTGGCGTATCACAACAGCCTGCACGCCGCCGACGTCGCCCAGTCCACGCACATCCTGCTGTCCACCCCGGCTCTGGAGGTCAGAACCGTATACGTTAGAAATTCTGTGTTCACTTTGTTGCGGATTTGTAAAACGTTTGGCAACCTCCTGAAATCACACTGGAGCTTTTTGTAGTAAGCTAAGCTAACTAGGCTAGCTACAATAAAAGAAAAACAGCTAAAATAGACATATAAAGCTTGTAGTTTGATCTGATTCACCTCCAGGCTCACTATCAACCTTGTTTATGTATTTTATTAACTACTTTCATATCAGGTTGAGTGATATTAGGTTAAAATAAGCAGCTACACTGCTATAGCTAGTAGCATGAGTGCTATAGTGTGAGTTAGCATTTCCTCTGTTGCTTAGTTGTTTTTAGGAACTTATTCTGTAGGATTTATAAATGATATATATATAATATAATGTTATCTGATTACTTTAGGAGAATTAAATCAGGTCCTGTGTGTAATTTTAAGTAAGTTTAATATATTAGGAATTTGTTGACATATCACGTCACCTATTTGAGCTAAGCTAACTTGGCTAACTGAGGATATTCAAAGCTTGTTGTGTAATCTGATCCAGCCTCCAGGCTCACTATCAACCGTGTTTATATTTATTATATAATTTATCATCAGATTAAGTGATATTAGGTTAAAATAAGCAGCTACACTGCTATAGCTAGATGTTAATGCAGTAGAGAACTTGTTCTGTTGGTCGCTGAAGGAATATGTCCGCTTATTGCTGTAAATCTGATTAAAATAAAAGCACTTTTTAATGTACACGGTTTAGCCTGTAAATCCTCAAGCTGTTTGGATTCTCTGCGCTCACACGACTTCCTCCAGTGTTTTTGTCTGGAGCTTTGAGTCGCCAGATCTCGTTCCCGTCTGTAACCCTCGTCTCTCGCCTTCTCTCATCCACAGGCCGTCTTCACAGACCTGGAGATCCTGGCAGCCATCTTCGCAGCCGCCGTCCATGACGTGGACCATCCGGGGGTCTCCAACCAGTTCCTGATTAATACCAGTGAGTACACTCAAACATACCACCACCACCCCAGTTCCTCCATCGCGTGCAGCCTGAGTAACTGGAAGCAGATGAGGGTCGAGCGTTCAGCACGTTGTCTGCGTTTGATCTGCGAAGATGTTTTATATAAAGCGTTTATTTTATTCATTTATTTTTTGATAATGTACCTCATTCAGTTGAAAACAATCAAGTCCTGATTAAAGAAAAATCTTTAATTTTAATTGAATTTGTGATAAATAACATTAATTTGCCTATAAAACAAATTAATCTACATTAAAAATAAACCTCAAGTCAAGTTCTAAACAGCAAAATCACAGTAAAACAGAGTGAAATACTAATCAGAATTTTTTACAGTTCTTTTAATATAGTAAAATATTAAAAATACAAATAAAATGACCATAAAATTAAATAATATTCTTATATTACTAAATTAATAAACAAAACAACAAGAATCTTTGCCCTTCATTCGCTCCCACAGTGGTTTATTCTGGGCACTGATGTCGGTGTTCCAGATCATTCCTCAGAGCTGTTGAGTGGAGCTGAGGTCAGGGCCATGCTGGATACAGGATAGGACCTTCCCTAAATTGTTGCTGCAAAGTCAGACGCATGCCGTTTCCTGTGTATAATTAAAAATTAGAAATGGTGTCGCCAGTGTATAAGACCCGGACTTTGTTGGTTCCGCAGATTCAGAACTGGCGCTGATGTACAACGACGAGTCGGTCCTGGAGAACCATCACCTGGCGGTGGGCTTCAAACTCCTGCAGGGAGAAAACTGCGACATCTTCCAAAATCTGACCAAGAAGCAGAGGCAGACGCTCAGGAGGATGGTCATCGAGATGGTAAGTCTGGCTGACCTCTGTTCTACTGATACCGTTCAGGTTCTCTAAATCCGTCGAGCCCTCTGACCGAACCTTCCTCTCTATCTCCGATCAGGTCCTGGCGACGGATATGTCCAAGCACATGAGCCTGCTGGCCGATCTGAAGACCATGGTGGAGACCAAGAAAGTGACCAGCTCAGGGGTCCTACTGCTGGACAACTACACAGACAGGATACAGGTGAGATCTCGACCGCCCGAAATGCGAATCAGTAAAGCGGCGATTCGATCTCTCGGCGGTGCATGACGCGCTCTTCTTGTTCCGTCCCTCAGGTGCTGCGCGCCATGGTGCACTGCGCCGACCTCAGCAACCCCACCAAGCCACTGGAGCTGTACCGCGAGTGGACGGACCGCATCATGGACGAGTTCTTCCACCAGGGCGACCGCGAGAGAGAGCGCGGCATGGAGATCAGCCCCATGTGCGACAAACACACCGCCTCCGTAGAGAAGTCTCAGGTACGAGTCTTGTTCAGCTATTCAGTCAGATCATCACTCAGAATTAAGGAGCCTCAGTAGGAGCATTTTAATTAATCTAAGAATTTAGACACGCTCTAATCGAGCCCTTATTGTGCTTTAGGTGGGATTCATCGACTACATCGTGCACCCGCTGTGGGAGACGTGGGCCGACCTGGTGCACCCGGACGCCCAGGACATCCTGGACACCCTGGAGGAAAACAGGAACTGGTACCACCGGATGATCCCCCGGAGTCCCTCTCCTCCCTTCTACGAGTCCGGCGGAGACAAGTTCCAGTTCGAAATGACTTTGGAGGGCGAGGATGGAGAAACGGCCCATGCGAGACAGTCGCCAGACGAGGAGTGCCGGGATCAGACGTCGTCGCCCGCCGAGACGTAGCACCAGACGGGGTCTGGATGGTCGTTTGTTTGTTCTTTCCTGAGAAACGGAAAGACTTGGGAACCGCTCTAATCGAGGCCGTTTCTCTCTGAGCCTCTGGGAAGGAGCCTGACGAGGCGGACGCTCCCTGTCACGGTTCGCTCCTCGGACAAATGGAGTTTCGGATTCTGAAGCCTGAAGTTGGCGCCGATGTGGGAGGCAGAGCCGGATCGCCTGCAGGGACTATTTTTATTATTTTTATTGCCGTGTTTTTTCTATCGTGTGTTTGTTTATGATGGAAACATCAGGACCCGCGCACACACGCCAAACATGAAGGATTTTCTTTTTATTTACGCCGAAAGCCAAATCGTGGAACTCTGAGCTTTCCTCGATGTGTTTAGATCTGCAGGTCTTCTTAGATTTCGGAACAGGTCTATCCACCGGACTGTTTTCTAACCCAATAACTCGAGACTCGTATTTCACTGTGATTTCTCCTTCCTGGTATATTAACGTGTTCTTGGTACTTTTGTTTGTTTTGTTTTGTTTGTAAATAAGACCGAACGAATCCAGCACTTTATTCTTCACACTGAAACCACTTTTGTTTGTTTGTTTTTTTATTTGATTTGATTTTAAGAAGCAGTTTTGTTATCTTACTCGATGCAGAAGTGAGCGAGTGATTTAATCGGAGATGTTACGCTCATGCCAGCTTTCGTTGACGTCAGTACCCAGTTTCTGGGCGAGCGCACACAGGATGTGGTGAACGCTCGACGCGCTTCGCTCACCCCAACATCGCATCTCGAACACCTCGTTTGAAGGGGAGCGGTCACGTGTGCTGTTGTTTGATCGCAGAGAAGATTTTATATTATTTTAAGATGAGACGTTGATTCCAGCGTTCCTGTTGGTCAGTCCAGATTCCTCTGACCGAACCCTTGCTGTATAAAGAGCCGAATGTGGCCGTTCTCCCTTTAGAGAAGTAAAAAATACAATAAAGCCAATAAAGAACAAGGTCTATTCTGTTATATAGTATTTATTATTATTATTATTTTATTATTGCAATGCTTGAGATTTTCAGGCTGGAACACGTCATTATTCATCACTCACCATCGAGAACCTGGTACAATTTCTTTATTATTACTTAAACAAATAAAAAACTAAACTACGTTTCTTTCTATAAGTTCTGACGTTCTAGAGTTTCCACGTGAGACCTGTAAGGTCGACGCTCGATCTCGAATCTGCTAAAAGCAGCCAAGCTCGAGATACACACAAATATGTTTCATGTTCGTATAACGTTAATAAACGTTTGTAAAACCTTTATTATTTTTTATCTTTCGTTGTTGCACTGTTGATAAACATGGCTCTGATTTCCCTGGTGGAAAAACGTCTTTATGTTTGTCGTACTGTCGTACCGTGGTGTTACTTTCTACATTTTTTTATTTGAATGGATCGTCTCACCTGCCAAAGAAACGAATAAAATCTGAAAACAAAATGTTTTTGGTCTGTTGGTTTGTCAATTGTTAAATTAGCCTTGTACAGAGGTACCTTTGTTGATTTTAAGGTATTTTTCCCATAAGGATGTTTGGGAAACCTGTTAATGCGTCCATGGTCCCGTGGAGCTGCATATATTTTAGTCACATGTAAAATAATGAGGTTGTTTTTGACACTTAAACACTGAAAATAACACAAATATAATATAAACACACTGAAATACAATTACAAACAGTTAAACATCAGTAAAAGCTGCACTTTAGTTTTACTTCTTTATTGTTTCCTGACGCTTCTTAATGCTGGAGATGCTTGATCTTGGAATACCATATTCCCTTCAGCACCGGCGCATTCACATGAGAAGTGACAAAACCACTTTTGTGCTGCTGTGTAACGGTGCACAAAACTGAACGTGACTTATTGTAGTAAAACAGCGAGTGAGGAATGTGATTAGTGGAGGAACTTATGAGCAGTAATAATGAAGAGAAGTTTAGTGCTCCTGTCTCCTTCTTTTACTACATTAAACCACGTTAAGCTTTATTTTCAACCAGAAGCGTTTTAGACTCTGGGAGAAGCTGATTCTTATTCTCACCATTTCTCAGAAGCTCGAGCTGTAACACAAGTTTAAAAGTGAAACAGGGAGGAAAATCCAGATACACACAGATACATGTGGAGCTGTAACCCTGGATCTGAACCTTATTCCACACTAATGCAGATTCAGCTCAGATTCACACTTTGATGAAGAGCGCTGAACAAAGCGGCGGTTTATTGTTCATTTGAAATTAAATAAAACAAAATTTTTTAAAAGCTGAACACGTCAAGTTTAAAGGTACAAATTCCTCCACATAGGGCGTCGAGTTTCACAGATTTTAAGTTTAGGGGACATCGAGTTACAAGGTACCACCGTATCTTATTACGGATCCAAAGTCACTCAGAATCGCTCATACAACTAAGGGGAATTTCAAGAAGCCAATCTATCTACTGCATGTTTTTGGAAGGTGAAAGAAATTTGGTTGACCTGGAAAAATGCACAAGAATTTAGGGAGAACGAAGCAGCCAGTAAACGGAAGCAGATCAAACCCACGTCCCCTGGTGCTGGTAGAGTTAAAGCTACTCATTTATTTATAAAATATATTGACTTATTAAGTATTCTTTTATTTATTCACTTAAGTAGGTATTTTATCCTGGTCAGGGTCGTGGTGGGCACTGGAAACAAAGTGGAATGCACCCGAACCAGAACATCACATTCATTCATTCGTTCATACACACTCACCTAAGCTAAATAAAAAGCTAAAATTAAGCACAGTTCCACTAAAGACTTGTAAAGCACACAGATTTATTTATTTCTTTATTTTTTAATTCACAAGGGCACATAAACACCTTAATCCTTAAATTAAAACGTTCAGAAAATAGGCTTATCATTTGATTCGGTTCTTTTCTGTTGTGTTTTAATGCAGTTGTGTCTTTTCTGGGCGGCACGGTGGCACCTTACAGCAAGAAGGTCCAGGGTTCAATTCCTTTCTGTGTGGAGTTGGCATGTTCTCCCCATGTCCGCGTGGGTTTCCTCCGGGAGCTCCGGTTTCCTCCCACAGAACAAATACATTCAGTCAGGTTAACTGAAGATAGTAAATCTCCAAGCTCAAGCTCAGCACTGTGAGCTACATAGTGTGTAACTACACCACTGATAGTGAACTAATAAATCATTTAATACTATCTAGTACAGTAGACTGCAGTTGGACTGTAGCACATGTTTTTTAGTAGGGCCCTGTTCCCAAACTCTGTTAACCTGAACCCCCTTTGGAAAACGTTTAATCCAGTTCGACATGACGTCTGGCCCAGTGAGACCAGTACAGAAACGATATCAGTTCCCGACTCCTGTTCCACCCTTCCAGTGTAGATAGAGATCATGCAGACGTGACTGTAACCACCCGGCGGCGAGAAGAAGCAGATTTACACCGGCTCATTCTGGAAACGCCACGATGTTATCAGAGTCACACATCAGATAAACGCTCGCGCTGTGGTTCTGTGGTTCTGTACACAGAGAGCAGCAGGAAAACGCCGGTCAGCACCAGACAGGTCAGCAGCGGACAAACTGGAGATGTAAAAATGGATCATTCTCAGCACTGCAGTGACACTGACATGGTGGTGGTGTGTTAGTGTGTGTTGTGCTGGTATGAGTGGATCAGACACAGCAGCGCTGCTGGAGTTTTTAAACACCTCACTGTCACTGCTGGACTGAGAATAGTCCACCAACCAAAAATATCCAGCCAACAGTGCCCCGTGGGCAGCGTCCTGTGACCACTGATGAAGGTCTAGAAAAAAACAGCAGCAATAGATGAGCGATCGTCTCTGACTTTACATCTACAAGGTGGACCAACTAGGTAGGAGCGTCTAATAGAGTGGACAGTGAGTGGACACGGTGTTTAAAAACTCCAGCAGCGCTGCTGTGTCTGATCCACTCATACCAGCACAACACACACTAACACACCACCACCATGTCAGTGTCACTGCAGTGCTGAGAATGATCCACCACCTAAATAATACCTGCTTTGTAGTGGTCCTGTGGGGGTCCCGACCATTGAAGAACAGGGGGAAAGCAGGTTAAAACAGTATGTAGAGACACAAATGAACTACAGTCAGTAATTGTAGAACTACAAAGTGCTTCTATATGGTAAGTGGAGCTGATAAAATGTAATGATTGGTGGCTGATCGGTGTATATATAATATATAACAGCCAATCATCTCACAGCTCTGCTACCGTTATTTACAGCGTCGCGCTTCAAAGATGTTTTCAGGTAAATACCAAGTGTATCAAACATCTAAAGTTCTCAGAAACACAGACCTGGTGTATGTGTGTGTGTGTGTGTATGTGAGTGAGAGTGTGTGTGTATGTGTGTGTGTTTGTGTGAGTGTGTGTGTTTGTGTAAGTAAGTGTGTAAGTGAGTGTGTGTCTGTGAGTGTGTGTGAGTGAGTGTTTGTGTGAGTGTTTGTGTGAGTGTGTGTATGAGAGTATGTGAGTGTGAGTGAGTGTTTGTGTAAGTGAGTGTGTGTCTGTGTGAGTGTGTGTGTGTGAGTGAGTGTTTGTGTGTATGTGAGTGTGTGTGTGAGAGAGAGAATGTGAGTGAGTGTTTGTGTGAGTGTGTGTGTATGAGAGTATGTGAGTGTGTGAGTGTATGTGTAAGTGTGTGAGTGTATGTGTAAGTGTGTGTGTGTATGTGTTTGTGTGTATGTGTGTGTATGTGAGTGTGTGTGTGTGTGAGAGAGAATGTGAGTGAGTGTTTGTGTGAGTGTGTTTGAGTGTGTGTATGAGAGTATGTGTGTGTGTGTGTATGTGTTTGTGTGTATGTGTGTGTATGAGAATATGTGAGTGTGTGTGAGTGATTAAGTGTGTGTGTGTGAGTGAGTGTGTTTGTGTGTGTGTATCTGTGTGTGTGTGTTTGTGTGTGTATGAGAGTACGTAAGTGTGTGTGAGTATTTGAGTGTGTATGTGAGTGTGTATGAGTGAGTGTTTGTGTTTGTGTGTGTGTGTGTGTGTGTGTGTGTGTGTATGAGAGTATGTGAGTGTGTGTGTGAGTGTGTGTCCAAAGGAAAAAATAATTTTATTAATGTTTTTTAAATAAATGAATGTATTTGGACGCACGACTATGAGCTTGCTGCAGGGGCTCAGTCATGCTGGAACAGGAAAGGACCTTCCCTAAACTGTTGCTGCAAAGTTGTAAGCTATATTTTTCTTTATGTAACTGATTTATTAGACCTGTGAGCAACTGCTGTGTCTGAAACACATAAATCCAGTATTTAGAAGTGCTGTCCCAATACTTTTGACCCTGCAGTGTGTGTGAGAATGTGAGTTTCTCTCTCTGAGAAGAAAAGCTGCTGTTTACTCCAGCGGCGGTGACACCGAGGTCAGAAGTTTCCATCCAGGTTCCAGCGGGAGTCGAGGAATCCTGGGAGTTTATTTTTGAAAGACGCAGCCGCGCCGACGTCAAGAGTCTGAGGGCGGGGACGCCGGGGAATGGGGGGGAATGGATGGGGGGGGGTCGTACCAGATACGACCGAAAACAGGCACGACTCCGGAGAGCTTCAGAGAGTGGAAGTGACTTCCTGTTTGTCCGATTCTTTATCTGTTCCTCAGAAAGTGGGACGGAGGCCAAGAGTCGGATCAGTTCTCCCGGATTTAGGCAGAAAACAGGAGGAGAAACTTAACAGGCCAAAAGTATGTGGACACGTCATCTATTAATTACTGCTAATAATTAGTTCAGGTGTTTCAGCCTGACGGAGGTAAAAATCAAACCACATACTTCTGTTTAATTCTATACACCTGTTAGTAATGGATGTGGCAGAAACGACTAAATTCAGTCATTAGAAGGGGTGTCCACATACTTTTGGCTTTAAAGTGTATGTGGACTCCTGAGCTGAGCTTGCTGGACATCTGGGAAGGCTTTCCATGATATTTTGGAGTGTGTCTGTTGGGATTTGTGCCCATTCGGTCAAAGGAGCATTTGTGAGGTCAGGCACAGGTCTGTCTCACAGTCGCCTTTCTAATTCATCCCAAATTGTGTTTGATATGGTTGAATTTGGAGCTCTGGGCAGGCCACAAATCCTTCACACCAAACTTGATTGTGGCAACAGTTTGGGGAAGCCCCTGTTCTGGATTTTTGGCCTGCACAGAGCTCCTAATTCAACCATATCAAACACAACTGGGATGAATTAGAAAGGCGACTGTGAGACAGACCTGTGTTCGACCTCACAAATGCTCCTTTGACTGAATGGGCACAAATCCCAACAGACACACTCCAAGATATCATGGAAAGCCCTTCCAGATGAGTGTTGACCCAACAAGCTCAGGTCAGGTCATTCACATTATGGCCAAAAGTATGTGGACACCTCGCCTACTTATTACTGCTACTGACTAGTTCACGTGTTTCAGCCTAACTGAGGTTCTGAAAATCAAACCATATCCTTCCTGCTTTGAGGCAACAGTTTGGGGAAGGCCCTGTTCTGGATTTATGGCCTGCACAGAGCTCCTAATTCAACCATATCAAACACATTTGGGATGAATTAGAAAGGCGACTGTGAGACAGACCTGTGCTCGACCTCACAAATGCTCCTTTGACCGAATGGGCACAAATCCCAACAGACACACTCCAAAAGCCTTCCCAGATGAGTGTTTACTGTTATATAAAGGTCCATGGTTTTAGAATGAGACGCCCAACAAGCTCAGGTCAGGTCGTACACTTTATGGCCAAAAGTATGTGGACACCCGCCTATTTATTACTGCTTCTCACAAGTTCACTTACACATTTGGGATGAATTAGAAAGTCGACTGTGAGACAGACCTTCATTGCCTGACCACACAAATGGTCCTTTGACTGAATGGGCACAAATTCCAACAGACACACTCCAAGATATCATGGAAAGCCTTCCCAGATGTCCAGCAAGCTCAGCTCAGGAGTCCACATACACTTTAAGGCCAAAAGTATGTGGACGCCCCTCCTAATGACTGAATTTACAACAGTTGTATGAAAATAAATGATTTAGGCAACAGTTTAGGGAATCACCCTTCCTCTATCAGCATGATTACGCCCCTGAGCACAAAGCAGCTCTATAAAGACGAGCCGTGCAGAGGTCTCAATCCAACTCAACACTTTTGGGGATGAATTAGACTCAGATCGCAAGCCAGGCCTTCTCAGACGCTGTCGACTGAACTGGGACAAATTCCCACAGACACATTACCACCATAGTCTTTTAGAACGACTTCCCTGAAAGGAGGAATGTCCACATACTTTCGGCCACACTGAATCTGCTGGTCGAACTTGGACGATTAATTTCTCGGTGGAGAAACTTTCAAACACTTCATCATGACGTGGTCTGTGTACAGTCAAGCAAGCTTTACGTCTCCCTGGGCTACGGAGCTGCAGTGCAGGACTGACGATCTTCAACCAGCTTCGATTTTTCTTCGTCCGTGTGATCGAGCTCCTTTCTAGCTCAATAAAATAAAGCTTGCTGTACTGTGAACAGTGTCGCTCGTGTCCCTAATTCATTCACAGCTGATTTCAGACCTGAGATGATGGAACCACGTGTGTGATATGAGGACACAGTGAAGAACGGAGGCTAATTTATTTATCTATTTTTTTATTTCAGTGCATGCAGCATATTTTTCAAGGTCGTCTGGAGGAGGATCAGGGTGCTTCGCATACCAGCGGTTGTATTTTTGAGGAACTGAAGATTCTTAACCGTCTGAGAAACGTGCAGCTTCAGGTACGCCGTACGATCCTGTCATTTAATTCTCGGTGCCTCTCGAATAGAAATGCTGACGGTAAAACACGAGCCCGTCCGCGCCCGCCTGTACGCTAAACACCCGCTGAAGGCTCTCGTCCACGCCGTGACGTCTTCAGACAGAATTTACTTGGAAGTGTTTTGGTGGAGTTACGATGTGTTTTTCGGAGGGTGTGCAGGTCGCAGCCTGTTAGCGAGGACTATACGGCTTATTGTTTTCCGCAGCGTCTCATCTGCAGGTCCCAGAAATTACGCAATGATGTTTGTGCAGGTCTGGACTGGCAGCATCGCAACTGTAATAGTTAAAATACAGCAGGTACGTTGACTAGTCATCAAAAGGTCGCTGGTTCAAGCCCCACCACTGCCAGGTTGCCACTGTTGGGGCCCCTGAGCCTCAATTGCTTAGACTGTATACTATCACAGTGCTGTAAGTCGCTTTGGATAAAAGCGTCTCCTAAATGCTGCAAATGTGAATGTATTCAGAGATACATTAAAAACCATTTCTAATGCTATTGGACACCACCGAATCACAGTGAGGGCTGTTTTCTTCATATGAAGGAAATGTCTCCTTGTTCCAAACGAGGTCTGTGCCATGAAACCCCTTACACACCCCCAACACACACACACACACACACACCACTCACACACACACACACACACACTCACACACACACATACCCAACACACCCCCAACACACACACAAACACACACACCACTCTCACACACACACACACACACACACACACACACACACACACACACCCAACACACCACTCACACACACTCACACACACACACACACACACACACACTCACACACACACACACACACACACACACACTCACACACACACATACCCAACACACCCCAACACACACACACACCACTCACACACACACACACACACTCACACACACACACACACACACACCACTCACACACATACCCAACACACCCCAACACACACACCACTCACACACACACACACACACACACACACCCCTCACACACACATACCCAACACACCCCCAACACACACAAACACACACCACTCACACACACTCACACATACCCAACACACACACAAACACACACACACACCACTCACACACACACACACACACACACACACACACACTCACACACACACCACTCACACACACATACCCAACACACCCCCAACACACACAAACACACACCACTCACACACACACACACACACCCAACACACACAAACACACCACACACACACACACTCACACACACACACCACTCACACACACACACACACTCACACACACACACACACACACCACTCACACACACATACACAACACACCCCCAACACACACAAACACACACCACTCACACACACACACACACACTCACACACACACATACCCAACACACCCCCAACACACACAAACACACACACCACTCACACACACTCACACACACACACACTCACACACACACACCCAACACACCACTCACACACACTCACACACACACACACACACACACACTCACACACACACACACACACACACGCATGCATACCCAACACACACACAAACACACACACACACACACACACCACTCACACACATTTCCCCATTTGTCCTTACAATTTGGACATACACTATATGGACAAAAGTACCAGGTGTAATAAGTCAATCATATAAAGTAATAAACAATATGCTTCCAACTGTGCAGCAAGAGTTTAGGGAGGGTCCTTTTCAGCATAAACCTCCAGTGTCCTGCATAGAGCCCTGACCTCAGCACCACTCAACAACTTTGGAATGAACAGGAACGTCAACATCAAGGCCCAGCCGTACAAGCAAATGCTGTCATCTTTTGACCAAACGGGCACAAATTCCCACAGACATTCCAAAGTCCTGTGAGAAGCTTCTCAGAGGAGCGGCTGTTCCTCTAGCTAAATAGATCACATAGAAGTCAGGTGTCCATAAACTTTTGACCATATATCTAATTGTATCTAATTCTGCAAAGCCGCCGTCACCTCTTTTTACCGGTAAGTATCAGATTAATTGCTCCACCACTCGACAGGACAGTAAGTGTGTCTGTAAGATGCCCATCTACGCTACCAAAGAGCACGGCATTTATAACTGTACACCATATACAGAGAACCCGTACACGAGGATTGTGGGAAACATATTTCTGGTCAAACGCTCCGACTGCTGATTACCAGAGCGAGGTTTGTTGTTGTGTGTGTCACATACCTTCCATGGTAATCACTTCATCTCGCTCTGCCCGGGCGCCGCCCTCCACATCCACCAGTTTCCAAAATAAACCGCTCTGGTTCTGTAAGATACACAAAACTGATTCATTTGTGAGAGGGCACGGCAGGTAGCGTGGGTGATGCCCGGCACTGGGTTCCTGGGAATCTGGGTTTGATCACCGACTGTGAAAGGAGACCGGCTGTTCCCACGTTCCCAATCTACGTTAAACATTATTATAGAGTTCTTTAAGATTCTCTATGACCGTGTTGCCCAAACCCAACACACCAGGCGACGCACCAGGTGACACACCAAGCAATGGTTTGACATTCAGGCCCTTTTTAGCTTTCTAACACAAGCACAGATCATCAGTTGGATGGCCCACGTATAATTCATCTTCCTCTCAACAGAACTGTTTGATTAATCAGTGCTGTGTTATTCCTCCTGGTATCAGATCCCTTCAGTCATGGTGTGATTCTTGACTTCTGTCGATTAGAAATCCCTCCCCTAATTCCCCCACTGCAGACTATCACGCACCCCTTCCGACAGGCGCGCAGATGCTGGCCACTTCTTTTTACCGGCCAGTGTATCATATACTCCTGCATATAACTCCTGCAGCAATAAAATCCCGTTCAACCCTCCCTCCGTCAGGCATGAGCGACTGTACCAGCCGGATGCCCAGCCAGGCCGATAGCACCACTAAGATTCAGATTTAAAAGCTCAGGCTCTCCAGTATTCTGAAACATTACAACACTCGAGGCCATCGCATGTTGGGCTTTAATGGTGCTTCTATTTTATTTCCTGATTAGGAAACGTTAAGATTTGTTTATACAGTTTCAGAATATAAATCTTTAATGGGTTAAAAATATCAGTCAGATTAATATGAAGATCAGAGCAGATCAGTGAAGGTTAGTGGTCGGTTTAGAAGAGAAACAGCGCAACCTAGTGGCTGCAAAACATACACACACACACACACACACACACACTCGTGCACACTATAGTACTTACATTTACATTTTTGGCATTTAGCAGACGTCTTTTATCCAAAGCGACTTACATTACTGTGACAGGATACAGTCTGAGCAATTGAGGGCCCAACAGCAGCAACCTGGCAGTGGTGGGGCATGAACAAGCGACCTTCTGGTTACTAGTCCAGTACCTTAACAGCTAGGCTACAACTGCCTGGGTTTTCACAGGCCTCATCACATCCATTCTGATTTAAAGTGTTAGTTTAGACATTAGTGTCGTCATATTCTTTTTCACAAAGCCCATCATCCTGATCAGGGTCCCACTGGATCCGGTGCTACTCACAAAGACTGAGCACAAGACTGTTATACTATTTCTAGACAGTGTGACAATTCATCACAGGAAACCTTAGAAGACCGATGATCACCTTTCTTAAGTGCAAGTGGATAAAGTGTCTGCAGAAGACCTGAAATTTAATTGAAAATGTAAAATATTGCCTTCAGATTTCATTGACTAGCTGGGAGGGAAATAAAATAACTTAAAACTATTTTAATATAAGTAATTCCAGATTCAAGAGTTTTATTGTCATGTGCACAGAGGAAACAGCAGTTACACTGCACAATGAAATTCTTACTTTGCTCGTCCTCCAAACGTCAATTTTAAGTATCTATTATACATATGTCATATTATAGTAATTTAATCATGTATGATCATAGAGTATATTTATTCAGCGTCATTACCATTTACATCAGTATGGCAGTACTTTACAAAAAAAAAAGAAATGTACACATTATTTATATGTATTTAAAGTGCATCTTGTACTAGCTGTTGACTAGCTCTAGCAAATCCATGGCCTATCTAGTTTTTTTCTTTAAAAAGTAATTACCGCAACACGTCATTACCAACACATAATGACATTTTGCTGCCACTTCGCAAATAAATATGAAATATTAAAATTCTATATAAACTCAATTGTAGCCATCATTAAGTCTTTGCTCTAGCATTATCTTGACCTAATTAAAACCAAATTATTCCTAATTTTATTTTTCAAAAGTTAATATGCTCAAAAGAGCCCGCAATTGAAGAATCACCCATAAACAATATGAATGTACACATGTTAAAAAAAACCGAAATAAAGATTCTAACTAACTAACTCCCTAGTGCTTCTTAGCCGTAGCCATGGCAACCAACGGGCTTCCACCCCTTGCTAGTCAAACCCAGGTGTTGTTTTCAATACAACAGTGTTTCGTTTCGGGTGTAACTACAACAGAACCTGACAATCAAAACGTTCTTTTTAAATGTCAACCCGAAACCTTCAACCAGATAACAAACAAACGCCTCTTTAAAAAAAAACCCCGACAGATTTAAGCTAACCGTCAGCACCGGGTCGAGTCCCAAAAAAGTATTTTTTTTAATACGTAGTGCACTAAATAGTGAGTATGATTCCGCTGTTTTACATTTAATTGATTGCGCCTATATAGGGATCGTGTGGAATTTGGGATTCAGCCCAAGTGACCGAGTGGAGTGTATAGAGTGGCTGACGTCATCATGAGATTAACCAGATTTAGAAATATGAACACAGTTTTTAGTTCAGGTTATTAAACGTTTATTAATAATATTATATAATTATTAACTTCAATTACTAGCCTAAACGCTTTAATAGCACCACAACTGTTAAACACACACACACACACACACACTTGTTTGTTTATTAGGATTTTAACGTCATGTTTTACACTTTGGTTACATTCATGACAGGAAACAGTAGTTACTCTTCACACAAGATTCATCAGTTCACAAGTTTAAAGTCAAACACACTCATGGACAATTTAGTATCTTCAATTCACCTCACTTGCACGTTTTTGGACTGTGGGAGGAAACCGGAGCTTCCGGAGGAAACCCACACAGACATGGGGAGAACATGCAAACTCCACACAGAAAGGACCCGGACCGCTCCACCTGGGGATCGAACCCAGGACCTTCTTGCTGTGAGGCGACAGTGCTACCCACCGTGCTACCGTGCCGCTCTAAGCAGTGGAACTAATGTAAATATGTAATGTAAAATGTAAATATATACACAAATAAAACACACACACACACACACACACACACACACACACACACACACATTATATATAATAATAGTCCTGCAGCATTGAAAAACCCTTTTCGTTGCCTGGTTGTCACTGTCATATCAAAATTTGAAAATAAAATAATATAATATGGCATTATTATTATAATACGTATTATTATTATTATTATTATTATTATTATTATTATTATTATTATTATTATTATTGTCATTATTGTTATTATAATTAACATTAACAAAAATACACACATTGTTACACTTAACAAACAAACTTGAAACAAAATAATACATAAATATTGATAATAATGTTTTTACTTTATTATTATTGTCGTTATTATTATTATAATTATATTGGAGCTCCCGGAGGAAACCCACGCGGACACGGGGAGAACATGCAAACTCCAAACAGAAAGGACCCAGACCGCCTCAGCTGGGGATCCAACCCAGGACCTTTTTGCTGTGAGATGACAGTGCTACCCACCGAGCCACTGTGCTGCCCTGTTGTTTGTTTTTATTATCGCTATTGTTAATATGTATTATGTTTTTATCTATAATTTTTATTAATGCTGTTATATTATTGTTAATTTTTATTAGTTTCTTTGTATGTTGTTCTTTGTTTGTTTTTATAATTGTTATTGCTCTTAAGATTTATTATTTTTATTTTTATTCAGTTATTTATTATTGTTGTTATTATTACTATTATTATTTTTATTGTTGGTTTTATTATTGTTAATATGTATTATTGTTACTATTACTGTTTTTTGTCATCTATCATTTACTATTATTTATCACATTATATTGTTATAATTATTGTTTTAGTTTTTATTATTATTATTATTATTATTATTATTATACACTAGGAGGCGCTAGTGAAGAAACCGGGTGTGATTTTCGACACAAACACGGGTTGCGTTCTAAACAGCTCCTTCCTCCCTGTATAAACGCCCTACAGAGTGTAGGAATGAATATCATGTGCACCCTCTGTAGTGCACTATCTGTTCCAGACTAATCGGTTTGGGATCAGGTCTGTGTGTCACGTCCTGGCCTCTGTGTTCTCTCAGCAGCATCCCGTCATCATGAGCATCAGCAGCAGCGGTTCTGAGCTCCGAGACATGATGATGGTGATGATGGTGATGAAGGCTCCCGTGTGTGAGTGTGTCCTGATGAACTGATTTATCCAGCACTGCAGGAGGATTAAAGAGAAGAAAGAACCCGGATCCGGTCCCTGTTTTCGGTCTCAGTGCGTCTCGGTGTCGCTCCGGTGGAATGAGAAGCTGCTGCAACCATGATGGAAGGTGAAGCTCTGCCACCTTAACCTTCATACCATCTTCCAGAAGCTCATCCTTCATTAAAATGCTCATTTCTGTCTATAATCTGTTCAGCTGATCTGCAGGCATCAGGTTCTGCACTAATGAGCCCATGAGCTGATGGGTTGGTGCTGGTGTAAACACACTGGTGTGATGCAGGATTAATAAAACCTCATTCATTACCCGGTACCATGCAGTGCAGGACACATTTAAGGTGAAGTTTGGGGATAAAATAGGTTTGCATTATTTACCAGGACATGTTTGGACCACAAGTTGAGCTGGGAGGTAACTGAGAGGTAGTTAACACATACCTGCACCTGATAGCACCTAAAATCGTTTTGGTAAATACATCAGAAGTCAGATGTTTACAGGCACTTCTAAGGGACATAAATATCATACCAAGTTTGGGATAAATTTAGGGAATAGCCTTTTAATTACAAGAGTAATTATGATTACCGGTAACTTCCCCATGCCCATATACATAGGGCTAGTTTAAAAGTAGTGAGCCACAAGCATTGCAATGGAAGATGAACCTGAGATATACCGCTTTGTAATGTTACCGTTCCTTTTCACCACACTTACGAGACGTTTTGGCACCGAGGAGACCAAGTGATTTAGTGTTTCAGCTGTTATTTTGTCTCGTTCTTCTTGCAAACACGTCTTAAGATGTGTTAAGGTTAGGACTGCAGGCAGGCCAGTCCAGTACCCGTACCCTCTTCCTCCGCAGCCACGCCTTTGTAATGTGTGCAGCAGTGAATACGTCCGTCATGATGTTTACTGTCCATAAATCTAGCGATCTTTAAATCTCCATGGATTAGGGCAATTGTAGCCTGTAGCCTAGAGGTTAAGGTGCTGAAGTATTAAGCAGAAAGTCGCTGGTTCAAGCCCTATCGCTGCCAGATTGCCACTGTTGGGCCCTTAAGCCTCAGTTGCTGGATAAAAGCATCTGCTAAATGCAGAAAATGTGAATGGATTTGGAAGCTGCCATACGAATAAAATCCTCTGCATTAAAAGCTGCTTAATAAACCGTAACTGCTTGTTGTTATGGTTTACTGAAAGACATGGATAAAAAACACTACGACTTCCTTTCTGAGGTCCCATACAGACCCTTGTAGACTTACTTCCACTGAACTGCTTTTGTTTATTAGCCCTATTTATATGGGCATGGGGAAGTTACCAATAATCATAATTACTCTAGTAATTAAAAGGCTGTTCTATAAATGTATCCCAAGTTTGGTATGATATTTATGTCCCTTATTAAGAACGTGACTGTAAACATCTGACTTCTGATGTATTCTGTGTTGTGGATCACATGGACAAAATAAAAGCCCCCTGGAGGGGAGTTGTGGTCATATGAAGCAACGGTCGAGTTATCTGGCTACGATGAGCAAAAGTTTTGTATTTTTGCAGTTACAGTGTTAAAAAAGGTGGCTGGGAGCACTGAGAAGCAGTGTGTTGTATGTGTTATATATGATCTGACTGTCTGACTCCTGTTGTTTCTGGATTTTTCCTCTTCAGGACTGAAGAAGCGAACCCGGAAGGCGTTCGGGTTACGCAGGAGAGAGAAGGACACTGATTCCACGTGAGTGACATGATTGTTGGTGCTATAGTTGACTTAATGGGTTTGTTCGAAAACCTAGTGACCCGCCCTGCTCCCTACTGCCTTCCTGATCAGCTGCCTCAGTAGAGAGGATTCTAATAACACATGGAGCTCATTAGGCAGATTATTTAGACGCTCTACTTAGACTACCGCAGTTTTAGCTTACTAAGCTAACACAGTTAGCCTCACAGGACGACCCGCTGGCACGCCGGCTAACGTCTCCCTCCGTGTACCGAAAACGGTTAAACCGTCCCTGACGAGCCTGAATTTACAAATAAACTCCACTTGTATAACTACACCTTTATACAGATTAAACATCAATGAGAGTTTATTTACATGTGATAAGAACTCCGTTGGTTGCTCCGCATTGTATTCCTCCGCCATGTTTGTTGTTCTTTGAGAGAAAAGTCGTGCCGCACTGAATGCTGGGATTGCCCTCAGCGCTGAGGAGGCGTCGGACGCTCCCTCGTCATTCAGTCAGATCATCACTCAGAATTAAGGCGCCTCAGTAGGAGCATTTTAAGGGATCTAAGAATTTAGACACGCCCTCGTCTCGGGAGTGTAGGATGACGTGAGATGCGTCTGTGTAGAGAGAGCGCTCGGTTTTCGGACAGACCCGCCGTCACTGATTTCAGATCTTTAGGAAAAGTTAAACAACACCTATATCACCCTGTGAAAAAGTAATTGTTTTATGTTATATAGCATTATGTTATACACACACACATAGATCTGTGTAAGGTGCACCTATATGGTCTGTACATTCACCGACTGAACTTTGTGGGTATACAGTTACTAACTAGACGACTAGAGGAAAATTAACACTACTAAATAAACCACATTAGGCACAAAGGAGGTACAAATACCCACAGACACACTCCACAAATATTATGAATAGTATTTCCAGCATGCTCATGGTCGCTACAGATTTGGTTATTTTATGTACACGTCCATTTCAAGTGCATGTAAATATTAATTCTACATAAATAATGAAATCAAATGTTATATTTCATTCCAGGGGATCTCCAGATAAAGAGAAATCCGTAAGTACAGTTTGTTTTTCTTAGTATATCGGAAGGAACAGTGGTGGTTTCCCCAGACCGGACAGAAAGACGTTTGCATGTTCTCCCCGTGTCTGTGTGGGTTTCCTCTGGGTGCTCTGTTTTCCTCTTAACTGGAAATACTAGAAAATGCCCTGTAATGGACTGGTAACCTGTATGAGGTGTTTTTTGCCTCTAGCCCAATAAATCAGACCCACCGCGACCCTGACTAGGATAAAGCGGTGGTTAAACAGACAATGAATGAATGTCTAGAGGTCCCTATGTTCCGAGGGTAGTGTGTTCCGAGGCTCCTATGTTCCGATGGCCTTATGTTTTTAGGGTCCTATGTTCCCAGGGACTTGTGTTCCCAGGGTCCTATGTTCAGAGGGTCCTGTGTTCTCAGGGTCCTATGTTCCTAGAGATCCTAGAGTTCTGTGTTCTGAGGGTCCAGTGGACTGTTAACCTTTATAGGGGTGTTTTTTGCCTCTGCCCCAATAAATCAGACCCACCGTGACCCTGACCAGGATAAAGCGGTGGTTAAACAGACAGAAAATGAATGAATGTTTTGCTTTTGCTCATAAGCACTTCGTTTCTTTAACAGAAAAAGGCAAACGGGGCTCCGAACGGCTTCTACGGTGAAATAGACTGGGATCGATATGTAAGTGAATGTCTGTTATTAGACCACCAGTAAGGAAACCAGTGTTGTGCTCAGAACGAAGCGCCTGGTTCTACTACCCTGAAACAGACTTTTGTATATAACGGATGGTTGCATGGGTGAGTGCAGTGTACCGACCTTTTGTTCCTGTTCTGTTTCCCAGAATTCCCCTGATGTGGATGACGAGGGGTACAGCATCAGACCTGGAGAGCAGGCAGGAAATATCCTTTTAACTCTGTTTTTGAAATGGGACGCCGACAAGCTCATGGTCAGGTGTCCAGATACTTTTGGCTATATAGTGTATGTTTCCAGAGCTGTTTGTTCCCAAGATCCTGAAGTTGTACGCTCCTACAGCTCTATGTTCTCATCACTGTATGTTTGGTGCTCTCAGGATCACATGTTCTTAGATTCTTCTTCTACCAGAATCCTGTGTTCCCAAAGCTTTATGTTCCAAGGGTCCTGTGTTCACGGGGTCCTATTTTCCCAGGGTCCTATGTTTCGAGGGTCCTGTGTTCCAAAGGTCCTGTGTTCTGAGGCACCTATGTTCCGAGGGTCCTGTGTTCCCAGGGTCCTATATTCCGAGGGCCTTATGTTCCCAGGGTCCTATGTTTCTATGGTCCTATGTTCCCTGGGTCCTATGTTCCCAGGGTCCTGTGTTCTGAGGGTCCTGTGTTCCCAGGGTCCTGTGTTCTGGGGGTCCTTTGTTCTGAGGGTCCTGTGTTCCCAGGGTCCTGTGTTCTGAGGGTCCTGTGTTCTGAGGGTCCTGTGTTCCCAGGGTCCTTTGTTCTGAGGGTCCTGTGTTCCCAGGGTCCTGTGTTCTGAGGGTCCTGTGTTCCCAGGGTTCTGTGTTCCAAGGGTCCTATGTTCTCCGGGTCCTGTGTTCCAAGGGTCCTATGTTCTGAGGCACCTATGTTCTGAGGGTCCTGTGTTCCCAGGGTCCTGTGTTTCGTGGGCCCTATGTTCCCAGGGCCCTGTGTTCCCAGGGTCCTGTCTTCCGAAAATTTTATGTTCCGAGGGTCCTGTGTTCCAAGGGTCCTATGTTCCCCTGTGTTTTGTGTTCCAAGGGTCCTGAGTTCCCAGGGTCCTGTGTACCCAGGGTCCTGTAAAGCTGAAGGAACACTTGGATTATAAGATACAGTATACGTGCACAGATTTCTGATTTTCCTTAATGGAGCTTCACTTCCAGCCAAAGCCAAAACCTTTTTCTCCTCCAGCGAGTCGGAGGGCGAGGATGAGCCCGGCAAGAAGTTCAAGATTAAAATCAAGCCCCTGGCACCAGATAACGGTACCGTGCCCACCATGGATGAGCTCAAGGCCTCTGTGGGCACGCTGGCCATCTGCACCTCACCTCTGGTAGGAGCGACACATCCAGCTGTGAACATACAGAAACTTTACTGTTAAAATCATCTCACATCTGTTTTTTTCTTTTCCTCCTGATTTTGTCCTGCAACAGATGAAAAGTCCGGTGAGTTTGGTTATAAATCTGCTGTATATTCTACACTACATGGACAAAAGTATTGGGACACCTTCCAGCTTTGCAGCAACAGTTTAGAGAAAGGCCTCTGTGCACAAAGCAAGCTCTATAAAGACCAGCACCACTGAACAGCTTTGGGATGAATCTTTTGTCTGAATGGGCACAAATTCCCACAGACATACTTCTAAGTCCTGTGAGAAGCCTTTTCAGAAGAATGGCTGTTCTTATAGAAGAAAAGATCACACACGCATTTATCTGACAGGCTCATGCTCAAGTGTCCAGATTCTTTTGTCCAGGAGTTCTATAAACTGTGAACAAACTATAAATTCTCACCCAGATCAACAACATAACAGTAATCAATCTAATCCAACCAAGATATTATTCACTTTCTGATCACGTTTTCTTTTGTCCCTTCATGCCATCACAGAGGCGCAGCCCGGTAAGTTACCAGGCTGAGATTTACAAATCTGTTTTCAATATTATTATTATTATTATTTTGTATTATTATGTTATAATATTTTTATTATAAATATTATTATTATTATTATTGTTAACAAAATTTCTATTTTTTATTATTATTTTTATTGTTTTTATTATGTTATAATTTTTTTTTATTATTCTTGTTATTGTTATATTATTGTTTCTTATTATGTTATAATATTTTTACTATTAATATTATTGCTAACACTATTTTTTACTTTCATTATTATTATTATAATTAATATTATTAACATGATTAATACTGTTATTATAATTAATATTATTATGTTCTTATATATGTTATTAATATTATTGTTGTTATTATTGTTATTATTATTATTATTATTTTATCATTATTGTTATTATTATTGTTATTATATTATTACTGTTATTATTATTATTGTTATTATTATTATTGTTATTATTATAATTTTTTTTGTTATTATTATTATTTTTGTTGTTATTGTTAGTATTATTATAATTTTTATTATTATTATTAACTATTATTGTTAACATAATTTTATTATAATTAAAATTATTATCATTAGTTGTATTCCTATTATTATTATGTTCTTATTACACTTTTATTTTAATTATTGGCATTATTATTGTAATTATTATTATATGTTATTATTATTATTGTGATATGTTGCTATTATAATTATTATATATTATAATTAAATTCATTATTATCATTATTATTATTTCTTTCTTTCTTTTTGGTGTGTGTGCATTTGTCTTTACTTTTTGTCCTCTGTTCTGTTAACAGTGCCAGCTGAAACGAACCATCTCGAGTGAGTAAACAGTTTGTCATTGACTAACATGAGTAAATAAGTAAAACAAAGTTTGTAATTCAGCCAACAAGCCAGAATTTAACGGATCAGAAACCAAACGAGTCAAAGACGAGGCGCTGCTTCAGCCGACGAGCTGGAGGGCTGCGTCTCAAACCACATACTACTGACCTAACATTTTAACAGTGGGATCAAAACAGGAAGCTCTCTACTGGTGGAGAGTTCATTTCGAGCACCATGTGGTACATACTATGGTTTTTGGGACACAGCAGCTCCCGTTAGCTCTGTGTGCACGTGCTCAGACTTTCTGTCCTGAGCTGTGAAATCGGCCTGTTATTTTTGTACCATGTACAGTCCTGCTCACCATTATTGGCACCCATGAAGTTTAAGTACATAATGTGGAATATCTCCTGGAAAAAAATGAATCAAGTGTAACAGCTTTTTTCTATAGAGAACTTGTGTTTGATACAAAAGAGCAAATGATAAACAACATTTAAAACTAAAAACAATGGGAGAGAAAAAAATAGAAAAACCTAAAGCTTGCTGTGGCACTGGTATTGGCACCCTTTACAGTAAATCAGTATGGAAACACATTTTGACTCACCTGTGCTAAATCACAAATGAGAATCACCTGTGATAAGTTGTCAGTGCCCATGTGACATTAATTACCCAATGAATGATGACTTCAGTGTTTTAAAAAGCCACATGTTATTCCCTGTTCCTTTGTCACAATGGTGAAGACTAAGGAGCTGTCTGAGGACATCAGAAGTGCTATTATTAGCAAACACAAGACCTCCAAAGGGTATAAGTCCATCTCCAAAGACCTTGGTATCTCTGTTTCAACAGTGTGCAATGTTATTAAGAAGTTTGCCAAGCATGGAACAGTCAAGAACCTCCCTGGATGTGGAGGGAAGAGGAAAATTGATGAGAGATGTCTTCGAAGTTTGGTGCGAATGGTGGAAAAAATACCATGTCAAACATCCAAAGACCTGAAGGCCAACCTGGAACAGTCTGGGGTCATGGTTATAATAAGTACCATACGGCGCACACTAAACCAAGCAGAGCTTTATCGGCGAAGGCCAAGAAAGAAACCATTGCTAAAGAAAAGACATAAAAAGGAATGACTCAACTTTGCCAAAGAGTACCTGGACAAACCACAATCCTTCTGGGAAAATGTTCTGTGGACCGATGAAACAAAAATAGAGCTTTTTGGCAATGCACACCAACAGTTTGTTTACAGACGGCGCAATGAAGCGTATAAGGAAAATAACACCCTACCTACAGTTTAGCATGGTGGATGATCCATAATGCTGTGGGGCTGTTTTGCTGCGTCTGGTACTGGGGGCCTTGACCGTATCACAGGAATCATGAAATTGGAGAATTATCAAGAGATTTTAGAGCGAAATGTCCTACCCAGTGTAAGAAAACTTGGTTTGAGTCGAAGATCATGGGTCCTCCAGCAAGACAAAGACCCAAAGCACACATCCAAAAGCACGCAGGAATGGTTGAACAGGAAGAAATGGACTGTTTTAAAATGGCCAGCAATGAGTCCTGATCTCAATCCCATTGAAAATCTGTGGGGTGAGCTGAAATCTGTCATTGGGGAAAAAGAACACTGCAAACATTCAAGAGCTCGAACAAACTGCAAAGGAAGAGTGGGAGAAAATACCAGCTGAGAAGTGCAAGAAGCTTATAGATGGCTACAAGAAACGTTTGGAGGCTGTCATCACTGCCAAAGGGTGTGCAACCAAATATTAAGGAGGGGTGCCTTTATTACTGCACATGCTGTTTTTTTCTGTTTCTTCTTTAAAATGACAACATGTAAGCTGAAAAACAATGTTCTTCATTATATTACTTTGGACCTCCAATTAAAAAATCCTGATAATATAAAATTGGTACATTTCCATTTATTTCTGAAGATATTGTACAGGTTATGCAAAAAATGAAGGGGGGCCAATAATGGTGAGCAGGACTGTATTTGTGTCTTATTCCACAGGTGAGGAGATCGCCAGGCCGAGACGTTCCACACCCACCCCGACCCTGACCCCAGTGCCCGGGCCTGAAACACCGAGGTTAGCTTCTACCCAGCATTCACACAGTACCATAGCATTAGCATTGTTCTAGCTAGTAGTCCTAGCTAATCGTTCTGTATTGCTCTTCTTTTTTTTTGTTTCAGCAAAAGGTCGTCGGATAACGCCGCCGCTTTCTTCATTCCTCCATTTGAGGTGAACTTCGAGGTGCACAACTCAGAAGGTAATTAAAGTTGTGATGGTTTCCCTTTAACTTTAGAGAATAGCACATTAGCCCAGATTGCTAATTCACAAAAAATGAATAAACTGTTCTGATTGGACGACGTTTTCCCTCTCTGCGTTCAGTCTTCGTAGCGGAGCCGGCGCTGTGGTGTGGGTCAGTTCCCCGGAACACGTCCCCGTCAACCAGATGCTTCCCGACAGGAGGTGTGTGATCCCTCGTCCAGCACCCACGCTCAGATCTTTAATAAATACACATTTTTAATGACGTCTCTGTTCCTACAGACCCACCCCCTCTTCCTCCCAAAAACATCTCTGCTACTCCACCCACGTACAGATCCAGCTCGCTGGAATCCTCGGGTAGGAACCGATACGGAAGCCAAACGAGCTTCAGGGTGCATTCACATGAGAAGCGTCAGATCCAGGGTTACAGCTCCACATGTATCTGTGTTCATCTGGATTTTCCTCCCTGTTTCACTTTTAAACTTGTGTTACAGCTCCAGCTTCTGAGGAATCATGAGAATCAGAATCAGCTTCTCCCAGAGTCTAAAACGCTTCTGGTTCCAAATAAAGCTTAACGTGGTTTAATGTAGTAAAAGAAGGAGACAGGAGCACTAAACTTCTCTTCATTATTACTGCTCATAAGTTCCTCCACTAATCACATTCCTCACTCGCTGTTTTACTACAGTAAGTCACGTTAAACGTCGTTCGTACGACCTGAGTCGATTTTACCGCCTCATATTAAACAGTTCGTCTCATTGGAGGAGCTTTAAAAAGGTCACCGCTGCTTCTCATGTGAATGCACTCTTACAATCTATAATGCTTAAACAATGCACGGTCAGAAGTATGTGGACACCTAACCATGAGCTTGTCGGAGATCCCATTCCAAATCCGTTGGTGTTAATATGGAATTGGCCCCTCTTTTGCGCCTTTGACAGTCTCCACTCTTGTGGGTCTGTTGGAAATTGTGGGCATTCGGTCAGAGGAGCGTTTGCGAAGTAGGGCTGGAGTTGGATGAGAAGTGCTTGCTTAGGATTGACGTTTGGATTTGGGTTCCTCATACGAGAACCTGATCTAGGAGCAGCAACAGCTCAGCATCACCCACAAAGCCGAGTGCTGCATTAAATGCATAAAATTTTTACTCAGGGCGGCACGATGGCTCGGTGGGTAGCACTGTCGCCTCACAGCAAGAAGGTCCTGGGTTCGAATCCCAGGTGGAGCCATCTGGGTTCTTTCTGTGTGGAGTTTGCATGTTCTCCACTGTGTGTGCGCTCCGTTTTTTTCCCACAGTCCAAAGACGTTCAGTCAGGTTAATTGGAGGTACAAAATTGCCCAATAAAGGTGTGTGTATGTGTGTTTGTGTTTGTGTGTGTGTATGTTAGTGTGTTTGTGTGGGTTTTTTTTGTGTGTGTGTATGTTAGTGTGTTTGTGTGGTTTTTTTTTGTGTGTGTGTGTGTGTGGGGGGGGGGGGGTGTTTGTGTGGGTGTGTTTTTGTGCGTGTGTGGTTGTGTTTGTGTGTGGCTGTGTTTGTGGGTGTGTATGTGTGTATGTTTGTGTGTGTTTGTGGGTGTGTATGTGTGTATGTTTGTGTGTGTTTGTGGTTGTGTTTGTGGGTGTGTATGTTTGTGGTTGTGGGTGTGTGTGTGTGTTTGTGCTTGTGCTTGTGTTTGTGTATATTGTGTGTGTGTTTTGTGCGTGTGTGTGTGTGTGTTTGTGTGTGTGTGTGTGTGTTTTGTGTTTGTGTGTGTGTGTGTGTTTGTGGGTATGTGTTTATGGGTTTGTGTGTGTGTGTGTGTTTGTGTGTGTGGGTGTGTGTGTGTGTTTTGTGTTTGTGTGTGGTTGTGTTTGTGTGTGTGTGTTTGTGTGTGGTTGTGTTTGTGTGTGTGTGTGTTTGTGGGTATGTGTTTATGGGTATGTGTGTGTGTTTTGTGTTTGTGTGTGTGTGTGTTTGTGTGTGTAAGTGTGTTTGTGGATATGTGTTCATGGGTTTGTGTGTGTGTGTGTGTTTGTGTGTGTGGGTATGTGTGTGTGTTTGTGTGTGTGTGTGTTTGTGTGTGTGTTTGTGGGTATGTGTTTATGGGTTTGTGTTTGTGTGTGTGTGTGTGTGTTTGTGTGTGTGTGTGTGTGTGTGTGTGTGTTTGTGGGTATGTGTTTATGGGTTTGTGTGTGTGTGTGTGTGTTTGTGTGTGTGGGTATGTGTGTGTGTTTTGTGTTTGTGTGTGGTTGTGTTTGTGTGTGTGTGTGTGTTTGTGTTTGTGTGTGTGTGTTTGTGGGTGTGGGTGTGTGTTTTGTGTTTGTGTGTGGTTGTGTTTGTGTGTGTGTGTGTGTGTGTGTGTGTGTTTGTGGGTATGTGTTTATGGGTTTGTGTGTGTGTGTGTGTGTGTTTGTGTGTGTGGGTATGTGTGTGTGTTTTGTGTTTGTGTGTGTGTGTGTTTGTGTGTGTGTGTGTGTTTGTGTGTGTGTGTTTGTGGGTGTGGGTGTGTTTGCCCTATGATGGAGTGGCGACCTGTCCAGGGTGTTTCCTACCTTTCGTCCAGTGAATTGCACCCACTGTGACCCTGACCGGGATAAAGCAGTCATAATACAGAAAATGAATGAATGTTTTTGCTCACAGAGACCTATCAGACACGTGTGGGATGAATCGGAATGCAGACTGCGAGCCAGGCCTTGTCGTCCAACACTCCAGCCCAAGCTCAGCACTTTTCCTTATTTCTAAAACCTCTGGACAGGAATCCCGACAGTCGTGTTACAGATTTGTGTTCAGGTGTCCGTATACTTTTGGCCGTGCAGCGTGTCGTGCAGGTCTGTGATCTGACTGGCGTGTTTTCGGGCAGGTTATTACAGCGTCGTCCCCAGCGTGAGAGACGACGTCTCGTCCTCCGTCCCTCGGGGCGTCCTGCTGTCGGACCCCACGGCCGGACCCGCTCCCCCGGACCTGGACAACGTCTTCGCCCCTGCGGACACGCCCAAACCAGTATCGGAGGTCGCACAGTCCAGCTGGGTCTGCTTCGGCGATGGATCGCCGGCCAGGCCGCCGCCCCCCGATGAGCCCGCCCCTTCCCCGCCCCTGTCATCCTCGTTCGAGGACGCGTCCCCTACCTCCCTGCCTACCTTATCCCCTCCTCCCTTACATCCTATACCTCCACCCGACTCCCCTCCTCCGCCTCCGCCCCCGGACTCGCCCGCAGACGCCCCGTCTTGTTCCTCTGGGTCCTCCCCCGACATCCCTTTCGCCCCTGCCAGCCCCGGCATGCCCCCTCTGCCCAGCGTTCCACCGCGAGACGAAGCCAGGAGGACGCCGGACTCCGTCGGGCTGAGAGAGGAAATCCAAATGCTCTCCACCTCGCCCAGGGACTTTGGGACGCCGGGTTTGCGTGGCACTCCGCCGCCCCTGCCCCCTCTCACCTACAGGAGCATGGTGGCATCGCCGGGGCCGGGTAGCAGTAAGTGTTTCCATAAATGTTTTACAGTCAGTTCCAAAATGATTGGCACCCTAGATAGAGACACAGTTTTGTTTTGCTTTCATGCACGGTGAGGAGGACGGTTAGAGAGGCAAACATTGTTCCAAATTTGCAAAAGATGAATAAATAAATAAATCTCCAAATCTTCTAACCACAAAGGAAAAATCACTCCGTCTGTGCCACAGTTTTGGTAGCGCTTTGCCAGTTCTGCCAACTAGAGGGGGTCAAAGATCAAAGCAGAGCTGAACCAAGGCGGATGATGAGGGTCAACAGTGAGAGGAGAAGAAAAGCTTCTGATCATTCAGTCACAGAAAACGAACAGATGTAAAAAATACCTTTAAAAAAATTTTAAACTGTTTTTTTTTGTAATTTTATCTTTTTATATATATTTATATTTATACTTTTTATACTTTATTTTATTTATACTTTTTTTATTTCTATTTTTTTATTTTTATTTTTTTATATTTCTTTTATTTTTTATATTTCTTTTACTTTTTATATTTCTATTTTTTTATATATATTTTTTTATATAAAAAAAATTTTTTTTATATATATTTCTATTTTTTTATATTTATATTTTTATTTTTTATATTTCTATTTTTGTTTTTTATATTAGATTTTTATTTGTATATTTTTTATTTTTATATTTCTTTTTAAAATTTTTTCTGTTTCAATTTTTTTTTTTCTATTTGTATTTTTCTATTTTTATTTTTATGTTTCTATTTTTTTTTTTTTTATATTAATATTAAGTCCCACCAACTTTTTAATGCAGTCAGCAAAACATGTTTTTGGTTGAGCTCGTAGCCACTGATGTGCCGCCGCTCTCACATCATCACAACATGAAAAATATGTGCGGAAGTGCGGAAACTTTTTGAAGATCCCTCGTACTTGTATAAACATTTTATATCTTTATACTCTTGAAGCTGCTGTAACGGTGCAAATTTTCCTCCTGTGGGGTAATTAAAGACTCTTATCTTCTGTTATCTTAGTTTATCTTTTTTTGACTCCCCTCAGGACCTTCGTCGCCTGCACGTCCTGCCACGCCCCTGTCATCGGGAAGCCCCGTCCCACCGCTGCCACCCCGGCCATCGTCGCTGCCACCCCGGCCATCGTCACGGCCCAAACTTCCGCCCGGCAAACCCAGCGTGGCGGACCTGGTACGAACCAGTTGTTCACTTTCATTCAGCTCGTTCAAGGCTACGATGGCCAATAGTATCTGGACACCGCTCTTTACCGATTTTTGAACCCTGACTGCAAGCCAGATCTTCTCGCCCAACAGCACTGACGAGCTTATGGTCAGGTGTCCATATACTTTTGGCCACCTAACGTACCTGTAACCCATGGTGGTTTAGTATCATTTCTTTGACACAGAGATGTTAAGCCGGTTGTACTTGTTCTCTCAGGCGTGGTCCTTCAGCCCCCCTGTGCACTCGTGGAGTCCTCCTCCTTTTGCCCCTCTGGCCCGCGCCGAGAGCAGCTCGTCTATTTCCTCCGCCGCGTCCACGCCGACGCTGGCCCGCGAGTTCAACCTCACCGTCTCGGGTACGTTTCCAGACGTCTGGAATAGGACCGTTTGTGCCTAGAAGAGAACGATTTCCTCTGACCTCTTTCTGACCGGCGCTGTGTGTGTTCTAGCCTGTTCGCGAGGGCCCAGTCCCCTCACCATGGGTCCACAGGACACGCTGCCCGTGGCCGCCGCCTTCACCGAGACCATCAACGCGTACTTCAAAGGAGCCGACCCCAGCAGGTACGCACTGCACCGCAGAACATGCCAAACAACAACAAAAAGGTGCTAATATTCGAGCTTACTCGTGCCTCAGCCTCAGCACACGGACAGATGACTTCACATTCTTCTCAAGACGTTTACATTTGTAGCATTTCGCGGACGCTTTTTATCCAAAGTGACTTACAGTACTGTGACAGTATACAGTCTAAGCAATTGAGGGTTAAGGGCCTTGCTCAAGGGCCCAACGGTGGCAATCTGGCTGTAGTGGGGCTTGAACCAGTGACCTTTCGATTACAAGTCCAGTACCTTAACTGCCTTATAAGAAGTTCCTTTTATAACTACAAGTTGTTTAGGTCATGAAGCAGCAAATATTTTAGGACTTTGAGGTTCCTCCTCTCAATAAAACTCTCACTGGGGTTCGGTGGAGTCCTACAGCCTGGAAAATCCAAACTCTTCACAGACTAGGATGTACATGCTTACTTTCAGCTGACTTGTGGGTAACGTTGCATTCTGACCCTCTGGTCCTCGCAGGATTAGGTTCACGACTAGGTTCGTGAGCCAGACTGACCCCCGCCGTGTCTCCCTTTAGGTGTGTGGTGAGGATAACGGGCGAGATGGTTCTGTCCTTCCCAGCTGGCATCACCAGACACTTCTCCAACCAGCCCAGCGCTCCGGTTCTGACCTTCACCATCAGTCACTACGGCCGGCTGGAGCAGGTCCTTCCCAACCCTCAGCTCCTCTGCTGGTAGGATCTCTCACACACACTGCTGCTGTATCACTGTACGGCCAAAAGTATGTGGACGCCGCTTCTAATTATCAGGTTCAATGCGTCTGTGTAAAGAGATGCACTTGTTTTAGGTGTCCACTTATTTCTGGCTGTATAGTGGTGTACACTTTTGTACCCTTGAATGTAAACGTGGATGGACATGTGGACATGTGACCTCCGCCCACCACCGGGCGTCTCCTCAGCGACTCTCAACAGCGAAGGTTCTGTATCTCTGTCTGTGTGCAGCGACACCACGCCCGCCGTCTCCGACTCCAAAGAGTTCTGGGTGAACATGCCAAACCTCATGGCTCATTTGAAGAAAGTGGCGGATCAGCGGCCACAGGCCACCTACTACAACGTGGACATGCTGAAGTACCAGGTACCAAAATTTCTACCACTTGCATGATGGCTGAAAGTATGTGGACACTCAAATATAAGCTGGTTGAGCTTCATGTTCCATCATATTGCATTAATACGCAGCTCTAACAGTCTCCACTCATCAGATTGTGGGGTGTGTCTGTGTCGAAGAATGTTTGAGATGTTTGAGCAATCTAATTCACCCCAGAGGTGTTCAGTACAGGCTACTAGAGCTCTGTTGCCACCCAAAGTCAATAAATAATCAGGGTGTCCACATACTTTTGCCTGAACTGTGTGAACTACGTTCTACATGTGTTTCATCGCTCAGGTTTCCACAAAAGGCATCCAGTCGACTCCGCTGAACCTGGCGCTGAGCTGGCGCGGCGATGCCAGCAGCACCGACCTCAGGATAGATTACAAGTACAACGCCGAGGCCATGAACAACCCGGCGCCTCTCACCAACATCCACTTCCTGGTGCCCGTGGACGGTGGCGTGACCAAACTGCAGGCGATGCTGCCACCCGCAACCTGGTGAGAATCTGAGGTTATAAAGATGTGCACTCTGACTGGTAATAAATTATAGTGGTGGACACCAGGGGGCGCCAGGGTGCCACCCCACCCGCTTTTAAACCCAGAAAAACATGTTATAATACACACCGATCAGCCATAACATTAAAACCACCTCCGTGTTTCTACACTCACTGTCCATGTTATCAGCTCCACTTACCATATAGAAGCACTTTGTAGTTCTACAATCACTGACTGTAGTCCATCTGTTTCTCTGCATGCTTTGTTATCCCCCTTTCATGCTGTTCTTCAATGGTCAGGACCCCCACAGAGCAGGTATTATTTAGGTGGTGGACTGCAGTGACACTGACATGGTGGTGGTGTGTTAGTGTGTGTTGTGCTGGTATGAATGGATCGGACACAGCAGCGCTGCTGGAGTTTTTAAATACCGTGTCCACTCACCGTCCACTCTACCACCTAAATAATACCTGCTCTGTGGGGGTCCTGACCATTGAAGAACAGGGTGAAAGGGGGTAACAAAGTATGTAGAGAAACAGATGGACTACAGTCAGTAATTGTAGAACTACAAAGTGCTTCTATATGGTAAGTGGAGCTGATAAAATGGACAGTGAGTGTAGAAACAAGGAGGTGGTTTTAATGTTATGGCTTCTAGTCAGGCAGCCTAGAAGAGGCGGGTCTTTCTGTAACCTGAGCCAATCACGATTCAGTTATCGTTTTACATCAGCCAATCCGCGCTAAAGTTTTTAAGATTCTGTTTTATCTTTATATTTTATTTATTAGAATTTTAACGTCGTGTTTTACACATTTTAGTTACATTTATGACAGGACAGATAATTACTGCTTACACAAGATTCATCAGTTTAGGTTTTTACTATCAAACTCAGTGGACATGGGGAGAACATGCAAACCTCACACTGAAAGGACACGGACCTTGAAGCCATTGAAATGTTTCTACAGTGTTTTGGAGCGTGTCTGTGGGAATTTGCCTGTTTAGTCAAAAGCATCGATGCGGTCAGGCACTAATGTAGACGGCATGGCTCACAATCAGTGTTCCAATTCATCCTGACCCAAGGTGTTCAGTGGGTTCAAGTCAAGGCTCTGAGCAGGCTGAAACCTCTCTGTGCTGACCACTTCTTTACACCAGGCAGTAGCCACACCCCACAAGCCCCCCTCACTGATAACGTACTTCAGTAGTGATTATTTATGCCCTTTTTTAAATCTGAACTGCAGTGTGTATACATTTTTTGGGCATTAGCCTAATGGAGGGGGTCAGTATTTACCGATGGTGTCCACAAATCATAAAAAACATTTACCATAATGTGTACATTCCATCTCGGAGCACCTTCTCCATGAACCTGTTGCTGTTTCTTTCCTTCAGGAACCCCGAGACGCAGAAGATACTCTGGAAGATCTCCGAACTCTCACAGAAATCAGAGAACGGAGGTAAACCAGCGTTTGAACCTGCTCTGAAACGGGCCGAGCTACTCGTCTGTTCTGATTTATCTGAGCGCGGCGTACTGTGTGTATTTCAGGAGTGGGGGCGCTGCTGGGTCGTTTCCAGCTGGCTGACAGACCCAGTAAACCGTCCCAGTTAGCGGTACAGTTCACCAGTGAGGGGACCACGCTGTCCGGCTGCGACTTCCAGCTCCTGGGGACCGGATACAGACTCTCACTGGTCAAGAAGAGGTTCTCCACAGGTTTGTTTCTCCAGAAATAATACATAATGATGTCAAAAGTATTTGGACGCCTCAATATGAGCTTGTCGGACGTCATATTTGAAAAACAAATGCTATTAAAACAAAGTGACTTCTGTGTGATCATTTCAGCTAGAACAACAGCCTTCTCAGAAGACTTTGAAGTATGTCTGTGGGAACTTGTGTCCATTCAATAGCACAAAAGAGCATTTGTACAGCTGGACGCTTCAGTGTTCCAAAGCTGTTAAGTATGGCACCCGACCGTAAGCATGTCGGACATCATATTTCATCCTATTGCATTAATAGGCAGCTATAACAGTCTCCATTCCTCTGGAAAGTCTTTTGGAGTGCGTCTGTGTCAAAAGATGTTTGAGAGGTCAGGCACTGATGTTGGACGAGAAGCCTTGACTCACAGTCAGCATTCTAATTCACCCCAGATGTGTTCAGTGCAGGCTACCAGGCTTCCAGCAGTGATGCTTCCCCATACTTGGTGTCCACATACCTTTGCCAGAACCTACACAGGTTTCAGCTAAGGGTGAACTGAGGTCGGCCCAGTAGAGCACAGTCATGCTGGATCAGGAAAGGACCTTCCCTAAACTGTTCAGCCTTTATATGACTGATTTATTACACCTGTGAGCAACTGCTGTGTTGAAAACACATGAATTCCGTGTTTAGAACCAGCGTCCCAATACTTTTGCCCATATAATCCATATACAGACTGATCGGAGATGCTTTGTCTGCTCTTATAGACGTTTTTCTTTGCTCTACAGGTAAATATTTGGCGGATAACTGACGCTGCGCCTCTGAACGAGAGCCGCGACGACCCCCGGCACAGTGCGGACGTGTTCTGATTAAACACTAAAAAAAGACGTTTTTAATTCCTAACACAGCTAGCGTCTCTCCAGCGGAGAATATCGTCATCAGTGTGTGTGTGTGTGTGTGTGTGTGTGTAGACAAGCAGATAATTTCAGGACAAATGCAATACAGCGTCTAATTTATGCAAGGAGGCAATTTTACAAATCATGTGACTGACTACACCGATCAGCCATAACATTAAAACCACCTCCTTGTTTCTACAGCTCTACTTACTAAATAGAAGCACTTTGTAGTTCTACAATTACTGACTGTAGTCCATCTGTTCCTCTACATGCTTTGTTAGCTCCCTTTCATGCTGTTCTTCAATGGTCAGGACCCCCACAGGACCACCACAGAGCAGGTATTATTTAGGTGGTGGATCATTCTCAGCACTGCAGTGACACTGACATGGTGGTGGTGTGTTAGTGTGTGTTGTGCGGGTATGAGTGGATCAGACACAGCAGCGCTGCTGGAGTTTTTAAACACCTCACTGTCACTGCTGGACTGAGAATCGTCCACCAACCAAAAACATCCAGCCCACAGCGCCCCGTGGGCATCGTCCTGTGACCACTGATGAAGGTCTAGAAGATGACCGGCTCAAACAGCAGCAATAGATGAGCGATCGTCTCTGACTTTACATCTACAAGGTGGACCGACTAGGTAGGAGTGTCTAATAGAGTGGACAGTGAGTGGACACGGTGTTTAAAAACTCCAGCAGCGCTGCTGTGTCTGATCCACTCATACCAGCACAACACACACTAACACACCAGCACCATGTCAGTGTCACTGCAGTGCTGAGAATCATCCACCACCTAAATAATACCTGCTCTGTGGGGGTCCTGACCATTGAAGAACAGGATGAAACAGATGGACTACAGTCAGTAATTGTAGAACTACAAAGTGATTCTATATGGTAAGTGGAGCTGATTAAATGGACAGTGAGTGTAGCAACAAGGAGGTGGTTTTAATGTTATGGCTGATCGGTGTATCTGGACTCGATGGCGCTCTTGAGCTCCATATGATATTATGGAAAGATTGTGCAGCGATGCGAATCAACGAAGCTCCTTGTCCGTGATTGGTCCAAGCAGGTGTCAATCAAACAAGGACCGTTCTTGTTCTCCTGATTGCAAGCAGCGTTCTAAATAACATCAATAAATACTTTCATGAGGGTGTAGAAACAGAACCCGACAGTAAAGGATTCATTATTTGAACCGATGAACTTTGATGTTGTTGTTTTGTCTGAGGTGAATTTGTTTCGTCTGTGAGAATTAAAAGCAGACGTGATGTTACTGACACTCCGGTACATCTCAAGAAATTTCATTTCTCGTGTAAAGAAAAAAAGCGATGCTGAACGTTTCCTGATTTAAACTGTTATTGATTAATAAGAGACGCGGCGTTCGTGTCCAGGATGCAGCGTTCTGTAGTTTCAACTGTTTACCGTTTCATTTTCCACAGTGTGGAGTTTGAATGTTTTTTCTTTCCTGTAGCAATATTACTGATCGTGTATAAATGTAAGATAAGATCGCTTTATGTAAATCTGATTGATATACGGCGTCTGGGTATTCACAGTAAACACTTTTTAATGCTTAATTAGCATCAAGTTTTTCAAATTCATCTCAGCACTTTATTTATTTATTTATTTATTGATACTTGATTGACTGTTGTTTAACGTCACATTATTATTATTATTATTATTTATAGAAATAATCATTTTGAATATCTGGTCAAAAACAGCGTTTAAATTCTTCTGTACGGGGTGTGTAGGGTACTTTAGCTTTCCGTTAAATGCTAATGGAAGTTTGACTTGCAGCTAAATTTCTTCTCCAGTCAGCAACAAGCAGTATTATAGTAAAGAAAAGTCAAATACATTTTCCTTGGATGGTGGTCACTGTTACAGTGGGTCAGGTGCTACCCAAAAAACCCAGTTCAGGACGTCAATCTGTTACATTTATAAGCTCACGGTGGTGCGAACCAAAGGTTTTGAACCATTCAGGTTTGAACCAGCGTGGAACAACGGCTGCCGATAAGCAGACTTGAGTCTTTTTGCATTGCATTGTTATTAAGCCTTACCAGATTTTGCCATGTATGTACCATTTAATTCACCCCATAGACCTTTAAGAATACTAGTGAACACCATCCGTATTTATCAGTTGCATCTTGTTCATGTCAGAGAAAACAGATTATGCAAAACACTCTGTGTGTAGGATACGACCCTCCCAGGTTACCAGAATATACAGACTGCAAACGATAGGTATATCAAATGTGTAAAATAATGTATTAATATTGAACAAATAAACAATGATCAAAAAATAACATCTGTTTACGTTTTCATTTGTCATTATTACCAAGCTGTAACTTTACAAATCATTTTATTCAGGAAAACGCTGGAGTACGCTCTTGATGGAAGAACAATCTATCGTAGGGCAACACAGAATAGTACACACGTGGCGCAGCGGGATATTCCGCTAGCACACCAGTGCAGAGATTCAGCGCGAACTACTCGGTTCGAAACTCGGCGTTGCCACCAATCAGCTGGGCGCCATCTAGCGGGCTTAACTAACAGTGCCTGCACAAGACACGGTTCTATACCCACCTTGACTGCAATCAGGGATCCTCCAGCAGCGGAAGACAAGAAAATGGGAGGAAATGCGTAAATAAAATAGAAAAAAAAAAGAATGATACACACACATTCACAACCAGAGGCATTTTAGAGCAATAATCTGGCATGTATTTTTCTGGCCGAAGAAAAGTGTAATAGCCACAGTAAGTGACCAGAACTAAGAATTGAACCCACGAGAAATTAAACATATTATAGTAGAACTTTCTCCTAGGTGTGGTGTTTTTAGAAATTGTTCTTGAACCCATCCAGTCCAAAACAGCTTGTAACAGTTTTGTAAACGCACCTAAAATTGAGATTATTTGTTAATATACGGTAAATTGAGGGCAAGTGAACAAGGGCTTTTGGTAAAGTGAATTAGAACAGACCCTAAGTCCCGCCCTCTAGTCTAGTTCCTCCAATGAAAAGCGATATCAGGTTTCCATGACAACAAGCCGCCACAACACGAGTGGAGTTTCTGCATTGCTTCAGATTTTCAGTGACCTGAATTCAATTCATTTAAGGTAAATGCATTTAATTATAATTTTATTCTCTATTTTAATTCATTTGACTTTATTTCACCAGTTTATAAATCTTTATTTATGAGAAAGGCTATTTGGTTTTAGTGGTGGAGAAAGTAACTCAACTCAACATGAATGAAATGAATGTATTTATTTATTAGGATTTTAACGTCATGTTTTACACTCTTGGTTACATTCATGACAGGACAGATAATTACTGGTTACACAAGATTCATCAGTTCACAAGTTTCGTGTCAAATACAGTCATTGACAATTCTGTATCTCCAATGTATCTGACTGCACGTCTTTGGACTGTGGGAGGAAACCGGAGCTCCCGGAGGAAACCCACACAGACACGGGGAGAACATGCAAACTCCACACAGAAAGGAGCCGGACCGCTCCACCTAGGAATTAAACCCAGGACCTTAATTTTTCTTGCTGTGAGGCGACAGTGCTACCCACTGAGTCACTCAACCTTTTCATATTCACATAATCTTAAGCAGTCTCTGCATACATGACAATCTAATCCCTAATTATTGCATAAATTGTTTATATTTTTGATGTAGTGTATCATTTACCATATGATGACAGTCCCTAATGTTTTCTTCAGTTTACTAAAAGCAATGATTGTTATTATAAGGGTCACATTCACATCTTCAATGGTAAGGCAGGGCTATTTCAATAATAATAACTTCATTTGCAGTTAACTTTCAAATTCCAAGACCCAACAGTGTAGTAATTGGACAGAATGACAATTTCTGCAAATATTGCTGTTATTCTAAAGGGTTTTTTTTGTTATTACAGAGTGTTCAGGTGTGTGAGGACCATGTCAGATCTGGCTAAAGAAAAAGCTGCTCGGCTGCTGAAGAAGAGAGAGAGTGTCTCATCGATGAGCAGTCAGGATGTCCGAGCCAAAGACCTGACCGGCAAAACCAAAGAGTAAGTGCCACAATCCATCAAATTCAATTAATAACTAGATTTATTTTCTTTTACCTACAATTTGTGAGTGATACTGTTTTCTTTTCATAGCTCCATCAGCACTGTGTCATATATCGATGAACCAGGTCACCATGATGATAACACTCGACCTGCAGTGCAGATGAAGAACACATACCAGCTTGGTAAGACCCATCTTTAGTTACTTCAACATCAACAAAGTACCTATCTATCTATCTATCTATCTATCTATCTATCTATCTATCTATCTATCTATCTATCTATCTATCTATCTATCTATCTATCTATCTATCTATCTATCTATCTATCTATCTATCTATCTATCTATCTATCCGTCCGTCCATCCGTCCATCCATCAATTCCATCCATCCATCCATCTATAATGAAGCAGGACAAGGGATGTTGTAAAATAATCCACAGTGGGTGGTGTGAAGTGCACCAGACATAGGAGAAATGCAGTTACCCATTTGAAGTCCACTACTTTACTATAAGAACAAACTTGCAGTGATGTTAAACTGAAGTCATGTTTATGTTGGAAGCATTTTACTAATTGCTTTAATAGTGATGGTGAAGATACAAGAGCAGGGGGCGCACAGAATCATAAAATATATAAGGAACGTGAAAAAATGCCACGCTACTATTGTACCAATAGGGAGAAAATGAGTCATGAAACGCAAGAATGACTCAGGGATTCGACTCCGTTCGCTCCGACTCACCGAAACTGGTAAACTGAAGAAGAAAAGCGCTAGGTGGAACTGCGACCCAGGCCAGTGCACTGGCTGATCGGTCCACTAATGCACTGACACTCGATCACAGTCCCAAGGTGTTCCCTCTACCCAAACTAAGAATGAAAACAAGATGAGTCGAATTACTGATCCGAACTCTGAGAGTCGTTTGACCAAAACAGAAAAAGTTCAGATTTAAGTTCAGGTTTATATTAGAGCAACACAAAAAATATATATGATTTTTTTTCCACATAAGTAAATTATAATTATTTATGATTGTAGCACCAAATTCAGCTGTAGCACTGATGAGCACTGAGGCTATCACTGGCTATCAGGGCTCAGTGGTTAAGCTACTGGACTAGTAAACAGAAGGTTGCCGGTTCAAGCCCCGACACCACCAATTGTGTAAGTCGCTTTGGATAAAAGCGTCTGCTAAATGCTGCAAATGTAAATGGTTTCTGGGATTTGAAAGTCCGTTGTGGGCTACAGTGGAGCTATTTGCACTTCCTGCTGCGGGAGGATGTGGACGATGCAACCGCCCCGTTGAAGATTAAAGTCCTCCTGATGGTCAATACACTTGCTAAATGACAAGCAGAACCTTAAAAGCTCTGCAGTAAAGCTACAAAACCTAATTAAACAGCACAAAAGTGTGAGCACAGATGAACTGTTTTAGTGAGGTCAACACAAGGAAGCAAAGACCATTGTGAATATGTCCAAACAGTAAAGTTCTGGAAGAATTTGGTATGTTTTTGCTTGGCACCAGTTTTCAGCTGGTAGCATATAGCATCACTTACCAAAGGACCCCCTTGCGGAACTATTCTGAGACACGGATTTGCGTAGATGGTGCTCCATTGAAACATCCACCAATGTGTAAAATTAAATAGAGTCTCTTATAAAACACATCTAGAAAAAGTATAATGACTGACACTTTGAGGTACGTCAAATCTAGGTCCAACAAATCTGTTCTAGACGGGACATCACTGAACACTGAGCCACTATCAGGATAGACTTATGGAGCATGATTTGGCTCCCTGTTTACGGAGCCTACACTACACTCCTGTTAATATCTACTGCAAAGAACCCCTTACAACAGTTTAGTATATTACATATTACATATCTCATCTGAAATATTTACTGCAATGATCTATCTATCCATCCATTCATCTATTTATATATCCATCCATCCATCCATCCATCCATCTATCTGTTTATCTATCTATCCGTCCGTCCGTCCGTCCGTCCGTCCGTCCGTCCGTCCATCCATCCATCCATCCATCCATCCATCCATCCATCTATCTATCTATCTATCTATCTATCTATCTATCTATCTATCTATCTATCTATCTATCTACCTACCTACCTACCCATTTATCCATCCATCCATCTATCTAATCATCCATCCATCCATTCATTCATCTATCTATCTATGTCATTCGTCCATCTCTCTTTCTCTCTTGGCCAAGCAGCTCACAGAGCTCCAGTCACTGTCTGTGGGATATCTGGCATCTTTTGGCATCTATATCTGGATGTCCTCCCCACTACCCAAAGCGGTGCCGATTAGCTACTCTATATGGATACTAAGTTAAGTGAATGTGTCTTGCACTATGATGGATTGGTGGCCTGTCCAAGCGGCCATCTGTTTTCCTGTTCAGATTGAAGTGGTAGATGTAAATAAATAAATGATTGGCCTGTATAAATAAGACACATTTTGTAACACGTAAGATCTCACTCTTCAAAATTAGAAGCCCATGTGTGATACCAACACATTAGAGAACAGAAAGGGAATTAGCAATGATTAAATCTACAGCATGTTCAGGGGAGAGGTGAAGCTAAATTTGCTTAATGGATTCATGTTGAATTTAGGGATCCACCCTCAAACACCAGACAAATCTCATCAGTTGACCAAAAATTGTGAGTTAAGCTTATCTTATTTATTGTGAAGGCCCCAGAAAACGATTCCCCGTGCACACAGTGAAGGAGATCCTGAAGGACGTGCTGTCCAGCTACCTGCAGGAGGAGAAGTACGAGGCCGAACTGTGCAGACAGATGACCAAAACCATATCGGAGGTCAGTTACACACAGTCCAGCCCTTTTCTATGAGATTTCATCAATCCCAGCTGCAAGACTCCAACACTATATGTGGTCAGAAGTATGTGGACACCCCATCCATAATCCAGAGTTCAAAATCAAGTGAAGTCCATAAATTTCAGACCCTGATCTTAATCCTCATGAACCTTTGGGGTGAACTGGAACTTCACTACCTGACCTTTGAAATGCTTTATTAACTGTATGGGCACAAATTCATACAGACACATTCCAATATTTTGTGAAAAGCCTTCCCAGAAATGTGGGGGCTGTTAAAGTAGCAAATTATGCCCACAGGTTAGAAATGAAAAGTCCAAAGAGCTCAAAGTCAGGTGTCCACATACTTTTGGCTATACCGTGTATGTACAGTAGATGTACATGTATATTCCGTCTGTTGTTTGAATGTTTTAACCAGTCAGTTATCAGGATTTGTGATTTTCTTTCTGCTGTGTACGTGCGTGTAGGTGGTGAAGGCTCGTGTGAAGGACATGATGATTCCTCGCTATAAGATCATCGTGATGATCACCATCGGCCAGCTGGCCGAGCAGAACATGCGCATGGGGAGCCGCTGCCTGTGGGACGCCACCAGTGACACGTTTTCATCTCACACGTTCAAGAACAGCTCACTGTTCGCCGTCGCTAACGTCTACGGCGTCTACTTTGAATAAGGCAGGATGATGATGCAAAGTCAGCAGTTCTCACGTTCTTATGGGAATAACGTCATCAGACTGGACGCAGCAGCTTGTGGCCACTACGTTTTGTGCCTAACAAGCTGTGCACTTTATTTTAACTTACAAATGTTGAGTGAAAAGACGTTTTCTAAGGATAATTTTGGAGAAATGGAACATTAAAAATGGATAGAATTGTTTTTCAGGACTTTTTACTATGAACTGTGGGATATAGGTCAGTATAAATGGATTGATGGAGGGTTGAATGGATGGATGGATGATAGCCAATAGCTTTTTTGTTTACAAGTCTGTTTTACATGTGACTGTTTTGCATCTGATTGGTGTAGATACATGACTGACATGTTATAGGGAGGTTTAGACAATAAGTTTATCAATTATTCTGTTCCATATTATAATCATTATTAAATCTCATTTTAAATGTGTTTATAAATAACATTAAAATGACACTTTATTCAAAAATATTAATTATATTTATTAAAGAGAAACATAAATACACATGTTGCATTCCAGTCAGAATTATTATAGCCGTGTAAAATCAGCATACAGACATTACAAGACATCACAATGTGATGGACAGAGACAGAACGATAATTGAATAATTGGTGTAATGGTTAGGGGGAATGGTGGAATGGATGATGGGCTGGCTGGTGGAACTGTTGTAGGACAGGTTGGCGGGATGGCTAATGGGGTGGATGAGGAACAGGTTGGTGAGACAACTAGTGGACAAATTGGTGAAACGGTTGTGGACAGGTTAATGGGGCAGTTGGTGGACAGATTGATTGACAAGATGCTGGAGAGATTGGTAGGATAGTTGGTGGACAGGTTGGTGGGATGGTTGGAGGACAGGTTAAATAGTGGTTAGAAAATAGGCTGGTGGGAGACTTCATGGACCTACTGATGGGATGGCTGATGGGACAGTTGGTGGACAGCTTGGTGGGACGGTTGTGGACCGGCTGGTAGGACAGTCAGTGGACAGGTTGGTGGGATGGTCGGAGAATAGGTTTGTTGGATGGTTTGAGGACAGGTAGGTGGGACAGTTGGTGGACAATTTGATGGACAAGATGCTGGAGAGATTGGTGGGATAGTAGGTGGACAGCTTGGTGCGATGGTTGGAGGACAGGTTAAATAGTGGTTAGAAAATAGGCTGGTGGGATGCTTCATGGACTGACTGATAGGATGGCTGATTGGACAGTTGGTGGACAGCTTGGTGGGACGGTTGTGGACTGGCTAATAGGACAGTTCGTGGACAGGTTAATGGAAAAGATGTTGGACGTGGACAGGTTGGTGGAATGGTCAGAGAATAGGTTTGTTGGATGGTTTGAGGACAGGTAGGTGGGACAGTTGGTGGACAGATTGGTGAGTGGTTAGGAAATGGGCTGGTGGTATGCTTCATGAAGCTTCATGGCTGGTTGGTGGGATAGTTGGTGGATAAGTTGGTGGGATGATTGGAGACCAGGTTTGTTGGATGGTTTGAGGACAGGTTGGTGGGACAGTTGGTGGACAGGTTGATGAGATGAACGATTATGACGGCTGGTTGACTCTTAGAGTGTCAGCACATAGAACTGAGGTCGTTCCTTCGGCAGCCCACCATGCAGCATAGAGTCGGCAGCACCGTGTCCAAACTCTTTCTGACTATCTGTGTGTCTTCTAGTTCAGCATCTGTGTAAAAACAGCTCAGTTAATCCCTCAATGCTCGAGAAGAACCTTTATTTTAGTAAAGCAAAATAAACTCTGCAGTTAAATCATACTTGGGTGAAAATAAATGTGCTCAGGACTGTATAACCACAAAATAGTGTTAAAACTTTTATTATTACTTGCAAATTGTTTATAATAAATATTGATTTCAACAGTCTTTATGTCAGTAAATTCAAACCAATCTTTCCACAAAGTAGAGAGTCAAAATAATGGATAATGTGGAAATTTATCAAAATAAAAAAATGCATTAATGTAAAAATATAAGTTGAGTGCTGAGTTTGAACCTCAGCTCTGCTACCAGCCAGCCGGGCGCCTACACAGACACACGATTGGCTGAAACAGGGTTCCTTGCTCCTTCCTGCTGACCGGAAGCATGGGGGGAGGATGATCACAGATAGCAGTGCATGGCTCTCCACATACAACACTGCGCTCTGTCAGACCCCACCCCTGGCAGGTGAAAAGAAGTGATCCTTTCATCAGCTCATCATTAGCTACATCGACTCTCCCTGATCGAGGGTGAAGATGGTGAGATAAACAACTGGCCACTTTGTACCTATATAAACAGGGCTATTTGACTGCATGTCAGAATGATATCGGATGCAATACACCAAAACCCAAAAGCTGAGGTCCATGAATTAGATGCTATTGGGACATGTGACTGTCCACAATCAAGTGAGCTTTACATCACCATGGGCTGCTCCTGTTTTTTCTTTTTTTGTCACACTTCATTTGTGTACTTTGTGATGGTTGCAGTCAAACCAGTCCTGTATATATACAAAGGCCATGCGACGAGGGATCTTCAAAAAGTTTCCTCACTTTTATATTGTGGTTATAAGCGGTGAGGGTGCAGTAAGAGGAGGAGTAATCAGTCATGTCTGAGAGACGCTTATACTCCGGATTTAGCTCCATCTGATCTCCACCTGTTTGGACGCTCAGAGAAGCTTTAAGGGGAAGAAGATTTTCATGTGATGATGATGTGAAAGCAGTGCTGCATCAGTGGCTACGAGCTCATTAGCTCATTTGCTGACGGCATTAAAAAGTCAGCACCACTCAGGTGGCGCAGCGGGGTAAAAAAGTACGCTAGCTCACCAGAGTTGGGGTTTCGAATACGTCGTATCGAATCTCAGCTCTGCCTTCCGACTGGGCTGGGCGGCAGTATGAACAACGATTGGCTGTTGTTAAGGGTTAGGGGTAAGAAAGTCGGATCATAGGTCCTCATAACCGGTGTGACTGCGGCCCCTGCTGGCTGACTGATGGCGCCTGCACAGGGCTGAGGTGTAATGCTGATAGGGGTGTGGCCCTACTTAATTCAGGGGAATTAAACATGACTTGATTAAGGGGAGAAAATTAGGGGAAAAAAGTGGGAAAAATTATAAATATAAAAAAAAGTCGGTACAACACTGGAAAAACGCATCGGAAGGCGACTGTGTAGAAAAGTGATGGAGTTTGTTTTTGAAATTCTTAATAAATAGAGTTTTAAAAACTTTCTACACCTCCAAATAAATCATCTTAGTTACTGCATGTGTGAAAATCTTATTACTGACCATGTGTGGAGATCTCGTTCAGGTTCCTCCTCCATCTGGACCCACCGCACGTGTAGATGACGGCCCGCAGGAACTCGCGTCCACACAGTCTGAGAGGAGTCTGTGATGGAGTCATCTCCGCCCGTATCGAGCATGCCAGCAGGGTTGCCAGCAAACAAGCCAAAAACAAAACCCTCATACCTAAAAAGAATGGTCGAACCAGCCGATTCCTGCAAGTGTCCTGCTGCTGCGAGGGTCCAGATGAAATCCCTCTGAATTTGCTTTTATACGGGATGCGTTATGATCCCCACTGTTGACTCACTGGTTGGTTTTCCATGACTCCCTAAATGATCGGTATAAAACGTGCGCTTCCGCTGGAAGAGCCTCCTCCACGCCGTCATTCCGTCTTTTAATTCAGCGTGAAACATATCGCTGAGATGAATTTCTGAAGGATCTGTTTCACTAACGTAATAGTAGCGTGTATGTAATGAGGCCGGTTTATGGTTACGCCGACGGAAAGTGGGTCGTAATGGCCCTTTAAAGATGCCAACCCATAAAACTTCGCGTGCGCTGAAAGCCGTTTAGCGTCGTCCTACCGTAATGGTGCCACTTACGTCAACTGGACCTTGTCAACACCTAAAACGATGATGGCCTCTCAAAATGATTTCATATTTAGACGAGACAATTGGACGCCCACTGTGTCATGAGCCAACGTCCCAACCGTGATGAATCTGAAATGATCCTTTGTGTGGATTTGTGTTGGATGCTATGCTGCTAGCCTGGAACTTTATTTGAAACATTTGCCGTGCAAATGTCAAAGCTGTACAAGATGCTTCAACATCAACAAAAACATCTCTGTATCTGGTAAAGCTATTTAATGTCAAAGCTTTGGAGAAATGCACCATTAACTCCCAAAATCACAGGTTCTCCGCTTAACCGCTAAAACTTGTAGCCCACAATCCATCCAAAAAGCTTCTCCAGAAAACCCTTTTAAGTGTAAATAAACCTCCACTGTGTTTTTACTTTCTTCTTGTCCTTCTTTGCTCATTCGATTACCACCTGTTGAAATCTCAGGGTCCTTCTTTATCTTGCTTGGGATGATGGCCTTCAGGAACCCACGTCCACACAGGAGAGGAGGGGAGTTTGTGATGGACCTGCCAGCACAAAGATCAACAACACACGTACCACACAACCAACCCACTCAATCCAGCACAGTGGTCTGTATTTAAAAGCGGAACAAGGACGCTCAGGTGCGCATCGGTAAAACACGCTAACAAACACAACTAGTGAGTTTGAATCTCAGCTCTGCTACCGGCAGCTCAGGCGCCTATACGGACGATGATTGGCTCTTCCGTTGTGTCAGATGCTGGAGGGGATTTTTCATAACTGATTCAATTACGGCCTCCGCTGGCTGATCGATGGCGCCTGCATCAGAGACGAGGGATAATGGAGATTAGTGTGTGGCTCTATGTGCGCAAGACCATATGAACCATGAGCACCGTATGAACTACTGTTGGAAGGGATTGGGAAGAAACGTATGGAAAATGCAAAAAATGACAAATGTCGTGGAACACATAGGGTGCAGTGTGACTCTCTGAACTGCTCTGTGAGGATCCACTGCTGGCTGGTGTAAAGAAACAGCCGGAGATTGCATACAAATCAGAGAGGGCGGATACTAGCCTGTGGCCCTCGACTGAACTGGGAGATAAAAAAACAAAAAACATGCAAGAAGAAAAGCTGTTTAAAGCTGCATAATGTAAAATCTGTCAGCATATACATTATTTACCCTTTAAACCAGGGCTTCACAATCTCGCAGCTCATAAAACCAATCAAAACGTTTCCACGGCCACAGGATTAAACTCTTCTGATTATTTCTTAATGCTTTTATAAATTTGGCTGACATAATATCCATAATGTGCACATATTCACTCATCAGCCAGTGTTTAAAGATTACCGTATTTACTCTAATATACACTAACCACTTTCTTGAATAGCAACCCGACACAGTAATGAACCATCGCCTCTTATAGACGCTCTCAGACCTCCTCAGGGGTAAAAGGGGATTATAAGGTTGTTTAACGTACCGAATATTCTACGAGTTAGTCTCGTTTTTCTGCGTGTTCTGTCGTCACTTCACCTTTTCTCCACACTGTCGCTGGTAAAATAATTACAGGGTTTACGTGATGTGAAAAGCAGTCATGGTCCATGGCGACTCTCGACCTAAAACCATGCCCTCGTCGCCCTTTTGCATCGACACTATTTGGCCAAAAGTATGTGGACACCTGTCGTTAATACTGATGTGTTTAAAATAAATCATATAACTGAAATTATAGCCTTTTAATAAGAAAAATAGGGCTTTTATTTTACATATTGTGGCAACAGCTTAATCTGATTAAGCAACATGAATACAAACATGGTTTGCTATGAAGGAGCTATGGTGGCCTGCACAGACCCCATGAAACACCTCCAGGATTGGGTACAAATTCCCACAGACACAGCTCATGGACAGGTGTTCGCATACTGTAAGTCCTTTATTGTATTTTCCCATTGTTAACATCTAATATCATCTAAAGGACAGTTTCATTACATCTGTGATCGAATGCTTTGCTCAGGGGTCCAATAGTGGCAACTTGTCAACCATGGGGCGTGAACCACTGATCTTCTGATCAACCGTGCAATCCCTCGACTGCTGTGCTCCATGGCACTATAGTTTTACACTTGTGTTTTTTCCTGGAGAGGTTGGGTGACCCTTTGTTTATTTTTCAGTCGTGTTGTAAATGGGGTGAAGGGTCGGGTAGGGGGCGTGCAGTCACACAACCCGTCACGCCCTGGTTCTAGACTTGTAGACTCCAGACTTGATCATGGCATTGGAATGTGGCACATACCAAGGGTTAGCAAGAGCTGAAAGGTTCGCAGCTAGCCTAGCCCGGACGACTGTATCGCGAGGGCAGTGGATGTGTACAAACCCGCTGAGTAAATGTGTAACATGTTTGACCTTGGCTCAGTGAACTGAAGCTCGAGTTCTCGGGTTGCGTCGCTGCGTGTCACCGAGGTCGGACGTACCGCATGAACCGGGCGAACTGGAAATCCTACATTATCCCGAGGTGAAAATGTTGGCAGCAACAAGCTTTTTAAAAACGGTTCAACACCAGACGTCACCTATAAACATCTGATACGAAAACAGACGGAGCTGAGCAGTCATTCACAAGAGCTTGTGTTCATGATCTAGTTATATTTGGATGTAGATAATTCAGCGTTAGGGTATTTAGATTGTGGACACATTTCTTAAATACTTCAACGTGTGTCCAAAAGATCCAGCCACCCCCCGTCAAACACACACAGGTACACTATAGATAGATAGGTAGACAGACAGACAGACAGTTAGATAGATAGGCAGACAGGCAGGCAGATAGATAGATAGATAGATAGATAGATAGATAGATAGATAGATAGATAGATAGATAGATAGATAGATAGATAGATAGATAGATAGACAGACAGACAGACAGACAGACAGACAGACAGACAGACAGGCAGGCAGGCAGGCAGACAGACAGACAGACAGACAGACAGATAGATAAGTAGACAGACAGACAGACAGACAGACAGACAGATAGATAAGTAGGTAGACAGTTAGGCAGACAGACAGACAGACAGACAGACAGACAGGCAGGTAGGTAGGTAGGTATGTAGACAGACAGACAGATAGATAGACAGATAATTTTTAAATAGATGTGTCATGTTTCAGCTGCAACAGTCACTAACAGGTGTAATAGCTTCTAAATTTGCAGCAACAATTTAGGGAAGGTCCCTGTTTTGTTCCAGCATGACTGTGCCCCTGTGCACAAAGCTGGTACAAAGCTCAGCTCTGGAATGAACTTGAACAGTAATTGTGGCTTTCTTGATGAACATCAGCACCCAGCCATACAAATACTGTCACCTTTTGACTAAATGGGCACAAATTCCAACAGACGTTTCAAAGTCTTCTCAGAAGTGTGGTTGTTGTTCTAGAGAAAAAATCACACAGAGGTTTTTAAATTGGGAATTCCAAGGCCAAGTGCCTGACCTTAAAATTGTTCTTCTGATGAATAGGTACAAATACCCACAGATACATTATAAAACCTTGTGTATCAAGGCTGTTATGGCTGCAAGGAGTCCATGTTTACATCCCTCCTACTAATCACAAAGCAGACACGCCCCCGAGAGGCCTTCCATCTCGTAACCATCAGAGCCATAATTCTGCTCTTTAAGTCCGAGCGTCTGGTCATCAGTCAGACACCATTTGGATTGAGATTTGATGGTGTACATGTTTCAGATCAGCAGAAGGCTCTGGACCTGTGAGATCTTATGTTATTTCCACCAGAATTACAAGACGAGACTGAAAATAGTTCAAGCAAAACTTCTGCTTCCTAGGAATGAGGAAGTGTGACTGCGTCACTCCGTCTGGGACGTCCGAGTTACGCAACCCAGAGAAAGAGAAATCGAATTAGAAAGAAATCATTTAGAAAGTTGTGTCATGAGGCTGCGAGTGAGCTGCACAGTTCCTCAAAACGCTCGCTCGCTTTCTGAACCCCAGTTCCAAAAAGGTTCGAGTTCAGACCTGAGAGCTGCTGGTAGCGGCAAACCCATTCATCATCCGGCTTCTGTCGGAGCAGCTTCATGTCCCTGGTAATAACAGCATTCCAATCGTTCAGAAGATTCCTGAACCTGCGTAATGATGCAACATGCCCAGACAGCGCTGCCAAGGTGGATACGACAGGCACGAGGCAAAAGCAAACACTGAGCAGGGCACGAATCCCTCCTGGTGCACCGCACACTTATTTATTTACCTACAACTAGGGAAACTTTATAGCAGACAGGGAGGGGGAACATGCCAAACGTCTTATAGAGAGTGACCCGAGGCAAGGTTGGAACCTAGTTCCCCCCTCACTAACTTAATGCATGTGTGCTAACTTAATGAATAGAGCACAATCTACTACAAACTAGGTTTTACCTACAACTAGGGTCACTTTATAGCAGACAGGCATGGAGAACATACCAAACGTCTTATATAGAGTGACCGAAAGAAAGGTTTGAGCCCAGTTTTACCCTAACTAATTGCTAACTTAATAGATAGAGCGCAAATGTAATGCAAATTAGGTTTTACCTACAAATAGGGCTATTGCCCTACCTAAGTAGACATAGAGAGAACATGCCAAACTTCTTGCATAGATTAATCAAAGGGAAAGTTTAGAACCTAATTTTTCAGATCTTCCCCACTACCTGCCCCAACACCACACTTTTACCTCGTCAAGTGCAACAAAGGGCAAGTTAAAGTTATAAAAACTCATGTGGACACAGGGAGAACATACTAAACTGCATACAGACAGTGATTGAAGGCAAGGTTTGAGCCTAGTTCTCCCCTCACTAACTTCTAATTTAATGAATAGAGCACAATCTACTACAAACTAGGTTTCACCTACAACTAGGGGTGTTGCCCTAAAAACAGCAAACCTACGTAGACGTAAAGAGAACATGCCAAACTTCTTGCATAGATTAATCAAAGGGAAAGTTTAGAACCTAATTCTCCAGATCTTCCACACTACCTGCCCCAACACCACACTTTTACCTCGTGAAATGCAACAAAGGGCAAGTTAAAGTTATAAAAACCTATGTGGACACAGGGAGAACATGCTAAACTGCTTGAACCCAGCTCTCCAGATCTCCCACTATACCTGCCGGGACACCACGCCGCCCCACTGACAGACACTTGTACTGAAACTTAATAGCGGTGTCGTAATTCGCATACTACCGTACTACGTAGTGTGCAGCGCTATCGACCGTGCGCTGGGCTGCGTACTAATCTTGCATACTAGGTAGAACAGTAGTATACTTCAGCACCAACCGTCAACCCAGCGAGCTCACAAAATGGTTACGCGATGCCTTCGTAGCAGCCGGTCTGAAGAAGCTCAGTACAGAGGGGGAATCGGATCATAACATCCGCAAGACATTTTAATAATCACTAACAAAATTTTTAAATGTATTTTGTTTTGCTCAGATTTGTACAGTTTTACACTAATAGACGATCATGTGTTGTTAAATAAACTAAAAATGATAGTATAGTGAAATGCTCAATATCGGTAACCCCCACTTTGTGAAAGTGGTACAGTCTGATAGAGAAATTCCGAGAAGTGAGAGCTGAAGGTTCAGAGAACTTCTGATTCCAGGAACCGGAGCAGCGCTGCTTTCCAGGAAAAACAATCAGGTGAATTTCTAACAATTCATAATTATTTTATTAATTATTATTTAATATCAAATTCGTGTTTTATCCAAGTCTGTAATTCTGTATTTTAGTCTGATTCCACTGTGTTTAAATCACTTTATAACAAACCCAATTTCAAAGCCAAGTTGGGACTGTGGGTAAAGTGTAAATAATAATCATAATAATCATAATAATCATAATAACAATAATAATAAAGCAGTGATTTGTAAACTGTATTCGTGTTTATTTAAAAACAAACACAAAAAAGAGATATTTAATGTTTTAAAAGTTGATGTCAGACTAAAATGTTTGTGTAATGATCAAAAACCCTTATAACACTTATATAAACACAAAAACAAAGATTCAATCACAGATAAACATGTTAATGTTTATTATGATTGTAATTAAGTACAAAAGAAGCTCTAACAAAATGTTATAAGCAAGCGTATAAACATAAGCATAGCTGAAGAAGTACATATAACGTTCCTGATTTCACCTTCTACAGTCCAAAACATTATTAAAAGATTCAATTCATTTTTTATAGAGCAAGGTCGATGATCCCTCAGACGGCACAAACAACCCAGCATGGTTGTGTAATAAATATAACCCCACGAGCTCTGGAATACTTCAGAAATCTCTCAGAAATCTCATGAGTAAACACAGTTCATCGCGGCTTCAACAAATGTCAGACTAAAATGTTTATGTACTGATCAAAAACACTTTTATAAATACAAAAAAATTTGGTCGCAGGTAAACATGTGAACGTTATTATGATTGTAATTATGTACAAAAGAAGCTTTTACAAAATTCTCTATTGTTTATAAGTATAACGTTCCTGATTTCACCTTCTACAGTCCAAAACATTATTAAAAGATTTAATTCATTTCTTATAGAGCAAGGACAAAAAAACAATATTAAATACCCGTGATCTTTGATCCCTTAGACGGCACAAACAACCCAGCATGGTTGTCAAATAAATATAACCCCGCAAGCTCTGGAATACTTCAGAAATCTGTCGTCAGTTAACACGGTTCATCCCGGCTTCAACAAATGTCAGACTGAAATGTTTGTGTACTGATCAAAAACACTTTTATAAATACAAAAAAAATTCGGTCGCAGGTAAACATGTGAATGTTTATTATGATTGTAATTATGTACAAAAAAAGCTCTAACAAAATGCTCTATCGTGTATGAGCAAGAATAGCTGAAAATGTATAACATTTCTGATTTCACCTTCTACAGTCCATAACATTATTAAAAGATTCAATTCATTTTTTTTAGAGCAGGGCTGAAAAACAATATTAAATGCGTGTTATCTCTGATCCCTCAGACTACTCAAACAACCCAGCATGGTTGTGTAATAAATATAACCCCACAAGCTCTGGACTACTTCAGAAATCTCTCAGAAATCTGTTGTCAGTAAACACAGTTAAAACTGTAAACATCAACAACATCCAGGAATGCCCAAAACTCAAATCACGTCTCGTCTACTCTGATCAACAAGTTGTTTTTGCCCTGGAATTGTTGCTTAATGGATGTTTTTACGTGTTGCACAATTCTGTGTGTAAGCTCTATAGATTTTCGTACATAAAAATCCCAGGAAATGACCCCCGCTGTCACGCTGTTCTGATTACTGATGTGAACCTTATTTGAAGGAGTTGTGCTGCTTTTCCTGTGAGAAGTGAAGTGAGAGTGTTTATTGTGTAAACCCTGAGTACTAAATCTGGACTGATACGACCTTCTGAACTTCAGGTTGGCTTACAAAGGGTTGCATTTCCCACGCGAGCATTTATTTAAATTAGCTACGTGTAACTTAAGATGTTTGGCCAGTGAAAGCTCGGTCCCCAGACAGACGGGCCTGTAGGAGTATTATTATTATAGGAAAACAATTAATGTATAAACAGAATCCTCAGGTTGAAATAATTGCTCTCATTTGCTCACAGCTAGAAAATGTCACAGTGAGGGAACAATGTGCAAATCTCACATCGATCATGATTTTGAAAGGTCTGTTTTTCTGTTTTTAAATGTGTGAGCTATCTAAGCTAATCTGTAGGTTATAAAATGTCAAAATAAGTAAAATTCTTCACTTCTCAACAGAAATGGATTAAAATAATGTAAAACCGGCTGAGACAAAAATAAACCGCCGCTCTAGTCAATGACACATATGGAAAACTCCACTTCTGTGTCGAAATCCCCACTTAGGACTTTGAAGCGCTCGCTTACAATTACAGAACAGCCGCTTCTACTCTGAAACAGTTTCCTACGAAGCGAAAATGCCCATTTGCAAAGATTTTCGTCCTAAAACAGCCACTTTTGTGTCGAAAAGCCAAGTTTTGTTTTAAAATGTTTACTTACAATGTTGAAACACTTAAAAATGACCACATGCAATATTGAAATGCCCGCTTTGTGCTAAAACACCACTTATAATAATGAAACAGAGCAAGAACATGACAAACAATGATAAAATAGCCAATTATGATGACGCAAAAAAGCTTTAGTGGGTCAGTTCATCACTATACACACCTTGTTTCTACACTCACTGTCCATTTTATCAGCTCCAATTACCATATAGAAGCACTTTGTAGTTCTACAATTACTGACTGTAGTTCATCTGTTTCTCTGCATGCTTTGTTACCCCCTTTCACCCTGTTCTTCAATGGTCAGGACCACCACAGGACCACCACAGAGCAGGTATTATTTAGGTGATGGATCGTTCTCAGCACTGCAGTGACACTGACATGGTGGTGGTGTGTTAGTGTGTGTTGTGCTGGTATGAGTGGATCAGACACAGCAGTGCTGCTGGAGTTTTTAAATACCGTGTCCACTCACTGTCCACTCTATTAGACGCTCCTACCTAGTCGGTCCACCTTGTAGATGTAAAGTCAGAGACGATCGCTCATCTATTGCTGCTGTTTGAGTCGCTCATCTTCTAGACCTTCATCAGTGGTCACAGGACGCTGCCCACGGGGCGCTGTTGGCTGGTTATTTTTGGCTGGTGGACTATTCTCAGTCCAGCAGTGACAGTGAGGTGTTTAAAAACTCCAGCAGCGCTGCTGTCTGATCCACTCATACCCGCACAACACACACTAACACACCACCACCATGTCAGTGTCACTGCAGTGGCTAACAAAGCATGCAGAGAAAGAGATGGACTACAGTCAGTAATTGTAGAACTACAAAGTGACAAAGTGCTTCTATATGGTAAGTGGGGCTGATAAAATGGACAGTGAGTGTAGAAACAAGGAGGTGGTTATAATGTTATGGCTGATCGGTGTATATCACTATAAGATCGTCAAGGGCTGCTTTTATAGCATTAGTGAACAGCGCCCTTCGGTGGCCCCGAACTGAACAACAGCAAATGTAAAGCAAAACTCTTATAGCTCTTAGCAGTGCTGGTCAGAGGGCATCGTGTAGCTGAACGCCGTGTTGACTTTGCTGGGTTTTCTTCTCTCTACAGAGTTTGTAAGCATGAGCAGCGCAGTGGACGACTGCATCCAGTTCACTCGCCACGCGGGCGACGTGCTGTTCAACTTCAACCGTCTGCGCAGCCGGAACATCCTCACCGACGTCACCGTGCTGGTCGGTGGCCGAGAGTTTCACGCCCACAAGGCCGTGCTCATGGCCTGCAGGTACGAGTGTTCCTATTCAAAATTCAGTAAAATGAAGAAACAAATTGACTCACTTAGGGAAAGTACATGAACCTGCATTCGTTAGTCTATTTCGCTTCATTCAAAGTGTTTAGTCGTGTAGGGACATTTTATTTTATATTATACACTGATGAACCAAAACATTATGATCACCCCTTAAAAATGGAATAATAAAAGCAACGCACAGAACGTGAAGGACCTGCTGATAACGTTCACAGTTTTTGTTAAGTCCATTCCTCAGGTGGGTCAGAGGAATTAAGTGGGTGGCTCAGGTGGCTCTATCTGAATCACTATCATCCAGTCAACCGTCTACACAGACATGTTTGTCCAAGTTCTGGGGCTGCGATTGGTATTCCTGCCTTGCGTCCAGTGTTTCCAGGTAAATCGCAGTAAAAGCAGTTTAGTTCAAATCTCAGTGTCTGAGGAAGGGAAGGTCGGTTAAGGTTCCTTTTAAGGGCGCTCAGGTGGCGCAGCGGGATATTCCGCTGATGCACCAGCACCGAGTTTCTGAACTCCCGGGTTCGAGGCTCGGTGTTGCCCCCGGTCGGCTTGGCGGCATCTGGCGGGCATGATTGGCAGTGCCTGCAGCAGATACAAATTGGCCACCGTATCTGCAGGGTGGGGACCGGACTATATGGGTCTTCATACACTGTGTAAGGACCCAGATTGGCAGAAGAGACGCCCGTGCAGGAAGCGGAGGAGGGCTGTGCACGTGTAAAGAAGGCGTGGGCAGCGGCGTGCTCCTGTTGGATGCAAAATCTGGTGTCTGTCAGCAGCGAAAGACAAATTGGATGTGCTAAATGAGGAGGAAAAATGGGGAGAAAAATGCATAAAAAATAAAAAAGTTTCCTTTTATTGCTGGAACACATTGGGCACAGCGTGAGAATCCACTGCTGGCTGGTGTAAAGAAGTACCCAGCAATTTTACAGGTGTCTGAGGGGTGGGTGCAAGTCTGTAGCTCTCCTCAGCCAGTGAAGGTCATTAAAAGTGATTCATCTGGTCATTGGTCCATGTTTAAGTCGTAACTCTTCGTTCCTTCTCATTTTTCAGTGGCTTCTTTTACTCCGTCTTCATCAACACAAACAAAACCGACTCGGCGGTCGTCAGCTTGGACCCGAAGGCCGACCCCGACGGTTTCGCCGTCCTGCTGGAGTTCATGTACACTTCCTGTTTGACGTTGAAGGAGCAGTTCATCGTGGGGACGCTCAACACTGCCATCTACCTGCAGATGGAGCACATGGTGGAAACCTGCCGACGGTTTATGGAGTCCAGGTAGCACAAAGTTACACTGTATGGCCAAAAGTATGTGGACACCTTTTCTAATTGAGTTCAGGTGCTTTAGCCACACCCATTGCTAACCTTTTAGGAAAGCTCAGCCCTTCCTGGTTCAGCCCCTGTGCACAATGCGAGATCTGACTAGTTTGGAGTGTAGGAACACCCGGGATGAATTGGAATGTAGATTGGGAGCCAGGCTCAGTCATTCAGCATCAGTGCCTGTCCTCTATCTATCAAATACTGTTTTGAATAAATAAGCACAAAAATACTTGTGGAAAGCCTGTTATGGCTGCAAATGTGGATAATTTTGGATCTTAACCAAGCTCATGTTCACGTGTTCACATACTTTTGACCACAAAGTCTTAGCATTTTAACAGCATGAAGGGACTAACTGTAGTTCTTCTTTCCTCAGGGGCTTGAACATAAAGCTGCCGGGCGAGGAACCGCCAGCGTGCTTCAGGGCCCGTTCTCCTCCAGTGGTGCACTACGCAGTCAGTACCTCCACAAGCAACCCCACCCGCTTCTACACCCGCCCCCCTCCGCCGCCGAGTTCCATCTCCAGCACCAAACCACATTCCTGGAAAATTCCACACAGCGGCGTTTCAAACCCGGGTGTCTGCCCAGGCGGAAATCCGAGTCCCGGTCTGACCAGACATCCCTCGGTTCACATCAGCGATGCGAGCGCGACGTCCATCCCCGGCGCCCGTCCGCCAGTGCTGCACCAGCTGGACCGGACGGACAGGAGGAGCGTAAAGGAGGAGGAGAGCGAGCTGGAGAACTTCGTCCATTCGCACATCGTCGACCCGCGCAGCCCTCTGAAGTCAGACTGCCAGCCGAACTCTCCGGCCGAGTCGAGCGGCTGCGGCGGCGAGGCGGCGGCCTCCCCGAAGGTGCACAACTGGAAGAAGTACAAGTTCATCGTACTCAACGAGAATCCGCACCAGAACGCAGCAGAACTGATCCGGTCCGATGCTAACAGGTGGGTTATAATACATCATCTCATGAACGTGGACAAAAACATGTCCAGTTACGGCTGCAACATTTATCTGAACCCACTCACTGGTTGCTGAACCTTAAATATACACTATATGTCCAAAAGTATATGGACAGTCTTTCTTATTACACATTCACACACGTTTTTGCAGATAATAATTCGCTCCTCTAATATGCGTGCACTCACGGGCCGTTTCTTTTCACCTGCAAGAGACGTATGGACGCCTGTGCAGGCACCTCGACCAGCCAGCAGAGGCCGCAATTGCAGCAGCATTGAGGAACTCGGTCTGCTTCCCACTCAGGCCAGACCACTGCTCCACCCGTTCCAAACGTGTCCTTTAAGACATAGTTTGACTTTTTTGAGGTCTCGGACTGACCTCACAAACTACATTTTGACTGGATGGGCACAAATGTCCACAGACACATTTTGAAATCACTGTAAAAAAAAAAACCTTCCCAGTAGAGAACGGTCAGGCCACGGTTTTAAAATGGGACGTCCAAAGTTTTGGTCACATGGTGTATCATCCAGCTGTCGTGGTAGAACATGCTATGCTGTTCTAGCTCCAAGCTAACGGTGGTACAGATGTTAGACTGTAGAATTATCAGCATGTTGACGCTGTACTTGGTTTTGTCTGCAGATCTGAAGGGAAATGTGATCAAACCCTGAAGGATCAGTCGTCGTTCTCCAGCCCCACTCACACCCCGAGAGACGAGAACATGGGGAGCAGTCCGGAGATGAGAACCGGTCAGTGTGTTTCCTCTTTCCTCCATATTGAGTCATAATAATGAGGCCTGTTGTTTCTATGTACAGAATCTACTATGTCCATATATTAGTCCAGCGCTTTAATGCTAATCTAACGTCGTTACAGGTGAAAAGCCCTACCACTGCACCGTGTGCGGAGCTCAGTTCAACCGGCCGGCGAACCTCAAGACCCACCTGCGCATTCACTCGGGGGAGAAACCCTACAAATGCGACACGTGCGGCTCCGCCTTCGTCCAGGTGGCTCACCTGAGAGCTCACGTGCTGATCCACACCGGAGAGAAACCGTACTCCTGCTCGGTGTGCAGCACCCGCTTCCGGCATCTGCAGACCCTCAAGAGCCACATGCGCATCCACACGGGCGAGAAACCCTACCACGTACGTCATCCGGCACTAACATGACACGAGAAGTCACCAAAAATATGTGGACGCCCGACCGGGAGCTTGTGTGGCTATAACAGCCTCTATTCTTCAAAAATAGGCTTTCCACAAGGTTTTGGAGTGTGTCTGTGGGAATTTGTGCCTATTTGTGATGTCAGGCACTGACGCAGCCTTCCGATTCATCCCAATGGTGATCCATAAAATCAAGATTTAGACCAAGGTAGGCTGTCGTTTGCTTTGTGCACAGAAAAGGGCCTTCCCAAAACTGGAAGCACACACTGTAATATGCAAGTCAGCATCAGTGCCTGAGCTCATTTTGGCTGAATGGGCACAAGTTCTCACATGCACATTCCAAAATCAGCCTAATCTGAGAAACGAATGCTTTTAATGCTGCAGCTCCATAGCAATGTTCTCACAGCATGGTGTCCACATACTTTTGGTCGGTATAATTTCATACTGAACGTTTTTAAGTCACCTGTGTGTGTGATCACGGTCTGTTTTTATTCTCTCGTCAGTGTGAGATGTGTGATCTGCGGTTCCGCCACAAGAGCCAGCTCCGGCTACACCTGAGGCAGAAACACGGCCCCGTCACCAACAACAAATCCCCCCATCACTGAGAGCCGGAGGGACTGTTTGGTCTTTTTGGTGCAGCTTTCAGCCGCGCTAAACGCTTGCAGTTTGTCTTTGTTACTAGTGCGCAAGTCTAAGGCCGTGTTCACGCAGTCGTTCTTCGTCTTCAAGTCTGTCTGAAAGGGCGTACGCGCCGCTCGGGTGGCTCAGTGGTCTGTCGACCCAGCCTGGCTTCCAAAACACACGATAGGGCCTCCGCGCCTGAGGGAGGGATGTCGGCCGAGTTTCTTGTTTGTGCTGCAAATGCGACACGCGACGTCTACAGAATAGCGTAGCGTGTCTCTGTGTACGTGATGAGGTCCTCTGTGAGGTTCCGCCTCTGACAGGTGAAAAGAAGCGGCAGGCAGCTGCAAAAAAATGCATATATGTTTTGTCATCGAGTTGCAGATGAGGATGTTGGCGGAGTTGGCACACAGTGCTGGCAAATTTGCATCTTGAACTACTTATAATAAATAAGTGGTGCACCAGCGTCGAGATTTTGAACTCCTCGGTTCGAAACTCGGCATTGCCACCGGTCGGCTGGGCGCCATCTAGCGGGCATAATTGGCAGTGCCTGCAGCGAGGGATGAACGGAATATGTAGGCAGGGTCTTAAAACGCTGTGTAAGGACCCTAATTGGCGGATAGAGGTGCCTGTATAGAGTGTATGGGTGGAAAAGGGTTCCGTTAAGGGCTGCACGTGGGTCAGAGGAGGCGTGAGCAGCAATGTACCCACCTCGACTGCAAATCAACGGGATCCCCAGCAACGGAAGACAAATTTACTACACTAAAAATGCATAAAATATATATACTGATGGCTGTGTACTAATTTATGGATGTACTACAGAGCGATGTGGATTAGGACACAGCCATAGTTGCTTGGAAGCCACCGGCTTTTCTGTAGACTGGACATGAGAATTATTCGGTATTATTAAGTCCGTAAAAAAATGCAAAAATATACCAATAAAACGCAATAAACACAAACCTGGACCATTTTGGTTGAGAGTTAAAAGCCGCCTTGTTTCTCCTTCATCTCCTCCTGTAACCTGAGTGACTGAAGCTCAGTGTCTGATTGGCTGCTGCATTATGACATCACAGTGTGCCCTGTCAAACGTTCAAACTTGGACAAAACCTGGTCCATGTAAACACAGCCTAAAGACCCAGACACACCATAAGCTTGGCGTTCGTGTTGCTTCATAAAGTGGGCATGGTCACACTCACTGGGACCAGAAATGCTTTGCCGTTGTGCTTTAGTTAGCTATTTAGTAGTATCTGACTTGTCTTTTAGAAATGAATTCTGCTTTTGCAGCTTCATAGATGCAGTTTATCGTCTCTAAATGTGTCCGAGGGACAAGATCAGGTCCAGCGTGAACTCTTAAGTTTTAAGCGACGGGCGTTTGTTAGCAAGCTAAGCTAACTCGGCCCTTACAAACAGTACGAAACAAGCGCAAAATAGATGAACACATTCTGATCTATGCTGGGAAAAGTTCTGCAAAACCTTTTTGGTTAAATATATTTACACTGGAAGTTGTTGCAGATTCACCTACCAAAGTGAATTAAATTGGTTTGAATGTACTGAATTATGCACATAAAAACCTGCAGTGATCAGGACTGCATCATGTAACACGGTTCAATCAATCATTCGGTTCATGCGTCATGTAATACACAGGCAAAAAAGAAGTCCAGCTCAATACGATTTTCTAATATAACCACAATTCAGAAGAAGTTGGGACAGCATGGAAAATGCAAATGATAAAAAACACAGAGTCTCTTACATTTACATTTATTTGACTTTTATTTGATTGCAGACAGGATGAAGCTGAGGTATTTCATGTTTTGTCTGGTCGACTTCATTTCATTTATTAATAAACATCCATTCCTGCATTTCAGGCCTGCAACACATTCCAACAAAAGTTGGGACAGTAAAGCATTTACCACTTTGTAATGTCTCCGTTCCTTTTCACCACACTTAAAAGACGTTTTGGCACCGAGGAGACCAACTGATTTAGTGTTTCAGCTTTTATTTTGTCCCGTTCTTCCTGCAAACACGTCTTAAGATGTGCAGCAGTACGGGGTCGTCGTTGTCTGGATCGAAGATCACAGGCGTTCAGCTTAAACTTGCGCCTTTGGCCTTGCTTTAATGATTTTCTGCACTGTAGAGGGAGAAAATCCCTTCCAATCTTTATTTGAGGTTCATTGTTTTTAAATATTTCAATCATTTTCTCACACATTTGTGGACAAACTGGATCCTCTGATCATCTTTACTCATCAGAGACTCTCAGCCTTTCCTGGATGCTGCTTTTGTACCAAACCATGATCACAATCACCTGTTTGGAATCACATCATTATTTAGTTTTTCACCTCATTACTCGCCCTCAATTGCCCCCGTCCCAACTTTTTTTGGAGGCCTGTTTGTTGCAGGCCTGAAGTGCAGGAATGGATGTTTATTAACAAATGAAATGAAGTTGACCAGATAAAATATCTCAGGTTCATCCTGTTTTATTTTATTTGCATTTCCCATACTGTCCCAACTTTTTCTGATTTGGGGTAGTGGACTCGTATATTTAACATATTTTAATTGTTTCATGCATCCTGGGTGAAGTTAATGTTTCTGTATCTGCTTTACATTCATGAATGTTATTTTGAGGCTGTTTTTATGTGGTACTCATGACGAGGTTCTCTGTAAATCATTTAAACTGTTATTTAAAGCTATTTTATAAAAACGCTGTATAGTATTTTGATACACTGGGGCAGGTGGGGCTGTAATAAAATATTTCATATTTCATATTAAACGTGTTTTTCTTATTTATTTCCTGGTGTTTTTATGGTTTTGCGTGGAAATGGCCTCTCTGCTGGCTAACCTGGTGAACCACAACAGCACAGGAGAGGTTTGTTTACTGTTAGCACTTAGCACAGGAGTCCGTCATGTTTGTGATTGGAGGGATGCAAACCCAACACAGTCCAGCCCAGTTTCAACAGTCCATTAAGGTTCAGATTTTATGTAATTAAAAGGATAAATAAACAGAAAATCCACACATTGTACAAACGCAGTTTGTTCTTGTCATAAAAGATGCTACGAAATATCAAACACAGACATTATTGTAGACATAAAAAGGTGATGAAACAAAACCAGGACTAACAAAGATATAAAGTAGGCATAAAAAAGCCTCAGTCGGGCAGCCAGGGTCCTTTATATGTGGAGTTTGCATGTTCTCCCTGTGTCCGTGTGGCCGCAAGTGTGAGTCTTACAAGGTTGGCAGGTTTTATCATAGTGAAAACATACAGGACATAAAATAATAGAATATACATAAAATCAAGCCTCTCTTTCGAAGATCTCCTTCACATCGGAGAATACCTGTACAAATCAGAAAAAAATCATTAAAAGTGTGACTGTAGCCACTCAGGTGGCACAGCGGTAAAACACGCTAGCACACCAGAACTGACATTTCAAACTTGTCGGTTCAGAACTCAGCTCTGCCATCCAGCGGGGGTGGCTACACGAACAATGATTGGCTTGTTGTTCATACAGGGTGGGGAGCCGGATAGGGAGCTCATAACTGATGCAATTACGACCTCTGCTGGCTGATCGATGGAATAGTGCGTTAATCAGGGTGTAGCTCTCCGTACACAAAGCTGATCCACATATGAACGCGCCTCATGCAGGTGAAAAGATGCAGTCGGGTGCTGCACACGTGTCGTCGGAGGTCTCGCTCTCCTCAATCAGAAGTGGAAATCAGCATCAGTAGAGAGGAAGCGTAATGCAATCAGGTAATTGGATACGACTAAATTGGGAGGAAAATTGGGGGGGAAATGCAAAAAAAAAAAGTGTGACGAGTGCTCCAACAACAATGTGCAGTATAATTGACTAGAAGTTGAGTTTAAATCCCAGGACTGTTGTACATTATGTTGCCGAAATAGCAATATGTGTCCCCAGGTAATTACTGAGCTCAGGAGTTTTAGCTACATTAATGAATGAATTATATTAAATAAAATGTCCAACTTCATTTCGACAGTTTGTTCTGGTGAAACTCCAGCTCCAGTGAACATGTTTGGGGTTCACTGGAACATCGACTGTGAGCCATGGCTTCTTGGCTAACATAAATGGCTAACTAAATCTCTACTAACCAAATGGGTACACGTTACCCCAAAACACTCCAAAATTCTGTACAAAGCTTCCCAGAAAATTGGGGCAACTCCTTATTGATATACCTACATATTTGAAATGGGTTGTCCAACAAGCTCATGGTCAAGTGTTCACATACTTTTGACCATATAGACGCCTGTCCACCTGGTTATGGTTCCCGAGGCTAGTGAATTTTTAAAAGCAGGCGTGTTTCCAAATGTCTGTTAACAACACTGTAATTAAGTTGTACATATAATGTAAATGTACCTGGTTAACAGAGCGTGAGGCGTCAATGGTGTGAACTTTACCCTGCTTCTTGTACTGCTCTATAATGGGAAATGTGGACTGCAGGTACGTCTGGATCCTAAAAACAAAAATCAACCCCATACGATCAGAGTGAAGGTCAGAAGATCATGGTATGATGTTGGTAAAGACCGGAGAACATCTGACAATTAGGAAAGCTATAAATATTCGATGGAAGCACCTTCTTTCCAAGCTCTCTTTGTTGTCATCGTCCCGGCCACTGGTCCTCCCTCTTTCCAGACATCTGTCAATGCAAACCTGCAACATGCAACCAGTGACATGGACTCAAAAAATAATACAACATGATAATTAAACACCACAAAAATGTTTTCAATATATTGTTTAAGAAACGTAATTAAGGATTCAAAAATAATTTAAACTCAATATTTGATTCAATTCTCTCAGAGATTTTTCAGTGCACTGGGGTACTTCTTTGCCTCCATTCTCATCAAACATTTATTCATTCATTGATTGTTTACCATCACTTTTTTCCTATTCAGGGCTGCGGTGGGTATGATTCACTGGGCAAAAGGCGGAACACCTTAAACAGGTCACCAGTCCATCACAGGGCAAACACAGTCATTCAATCCTCCCAATCCATATCCGTACTATTGATTGTTTCTCTACTTTTAAATCCCAACTTAAAACTCACCTCTTCAAGCTAGCCTACTACTAATCTTTCAAACTTGATTGGTACTACTACCCCAGTATTTGTTTAACAGTGGTTACATTTGCCTGTTTAGAGATTGCATTGATTTTATGGATGAGTTTGTACTGATTTTTTGAAATTTATTTTATTGTATTTATCTTTATTGATTTTTCTATTAAATTTGAATGGTTTATTGATGTCTGTTACTTTCTTGCTTTTGTAAGGTGTCCTTGAGTGTTTTGAAAGGCGCCGTAAATAAAATAGATTATTATTATTTTATTATTCATACCTACTCATACATACAATTTTGTATCTCCAGTATACCTGACTGCATGTCTTTGGACTGTGGGAGGAAACCAGAGCTCCCAGAGGAAACCCACACAGACACAGAAGGAACCCTGACCGCTCCACCTAGGTATCAAACCCAGGACCTTTTGGCTGTGAGTGCTACGCACCGAGCCAACATGTGGCCCATTGGTTGTCTGTTATCTGGTGATACTTTCAGTTATGCATGATAATGTGATAGATGATAACGTGCAGGTATTTCAGCCTGACTGCATCATTTGTGCTACCTAGCTGCACACCATTGGCAGTGCACCACTTAGACATACTGTTTAGTGAATTGGCACACAGCTCCACCTTCAGGAAGCATAAATAGAGGCTCATTAAATTTTAAGTGAGTTTGGTCCCGTCCTAGTGAAACAATTACTCTCTAACCCAACTCTCATTAGAGGCCACGGCTGTCCCATTAGGGTAGCTGGTTATAAAGAGACCCTTCAGTAAGAGATGGACGCCAATAAAGCCTGTCTATATATAAAGACTTATTGGTGTAACCAGTCCCAGAAGACCAAGACACGACTTACTTTAGTACTACAGTCGAAAAAGAGGACACATTTGACTTCTGCTTTGCCGTCCATGCTTTTCATCCAGCCTTGCAGGTTGTCCTCATCTGGAGGGAAGCCGTCAATAAGGAAGTGGAAATTCTTCTCATCTGCTTTCATGGTCTCCTCTATAGCCTAGAGATTATATAAAATATAAAAACTGACATCTTGGTACAAACCAAAACCAGACATTTGGGAACATCTTGACAGTATTGGATCTTGCGTATTGTGATGTATTAAATGTCATCACTACTTGCCTCCAACTCTTCACATCAGCAGTTCCAGTTCTTACCCTGACAGTTGGTCTGTGGTAAGGTCTAACGAGCTCATGGTTAGATCAGGTGTCCTAATACTTATGGCCATTAGGAGTATGCAGACAAATATCCAGCAGAACAGATATACAGAAACCACCAAGCAACACCTTAACAGTGGCAGTGGTAGCTCAATGTTCTAGACCAATAATCGGAAGGTCCCTGGTTCAGTCCCGACCATTGGCAGATTACCATTGTTGGACCCTTGAGCAGGGTTCGATTGCTTGGATTGTACACGGTAAATCTTGTATGTTGTTTGTATAAAAGGTGTCTGTTAAATGCTGTATTTGGCCTAATTTCAAGGTGGAATGAGTTTCAGGACTAAGCCTTGGGGGACGCCACATGTCAAGGCTGTTTTAAATCCCAATTGCCACTGGTGACTAAATAGCTCCGACCTTCTTGATATAACACTCATATAACGTACATAATAATATGGCTTTAGCTAAAACATACACACCTTACTTAGTAATGAGACAGTGATCTCCACTGGAGCAAACTGGCCCTGCTTGAAGCATCTGTCGATAACATGGCTAAATTCCGAGTCTGTTCTGCAGCGCTCCTTTCTCAGCAGGTCACCAGCGGACAGGTGGGTGTAGCTGAAGTGCTAAAAGAGACGGACAGGGGTGTTCGGGTTATAATTTACTGTATTTCTTCAATAGTTTAGAAGTTGTCTATTCAGGCTGTGGCTTTGTGAACTCTAACCCAGTGTGGCACAGAAAAAAAACACTTTTATAATTATTATTTTCTTGTTGTTGAGTTGTTTGATAGGCTTTAGCAGGATTAAAAAAATAATATTAATTTTATTTGGTCTAATTATCAAGATAATTTACTCCAGATCCAAGAATGCCAGTTATTCATGGCTATTTAACAAAGTAAAATGACATTTTAGAATCCTCAACACCACTTAAAAGCTGTTTCAAACAAAATCAGACAGAGCAAAACATTTGCAGAAACTGAACCCCAACACTCATGACATTAATGCCCTTTTCCAGGTGTTTGTATACTTTGACTTCACCTGTATGTGTGTTGTTGTTACCTGGATGATTTTGGAGCACTGCGTCCCTTTCCCAGCACCGGGTCCCCCCAACACAAACACAACCTGTGGCTTCATGGAGAGAACAACACCGGGTTCCTTTATTTTACTTTCACTTTCATTTCACATGAAATTAAACCAATTCAAACAGGGGAAACTTTTCATAGTTTCATATGAAAGCAGGGGGGTCAAGTCTCATCCACAAAGGGCTGGTGGAGTAGCTGCAGGTTTTCATGCCACCTGACCACAAGCACTGCGGTCAAGCCAGCCTCCACTTCGAAATGCTCAGTCAAATCAGCCCCCACGTCGTTTCTAAGGATGTGAGTATACTAAACATTACGGTAATAGCGTCTGGTAAAAATGATTTAAAAAAAAAGTCACTGACGACCTGAACGTGACTACATCAGTTATAAATATATAAATATATCAGTTAAAAATATATAAATATATCAGTTAAAAATATATAAATGTATCAGTTAAAAATATAGAAAACAGTTAAAAATATATAGATATATCAGTGAAAATATATAAATATATCAGTTAAAATATATAAATGTATCAATTAAAAAAATATATACATATATCAATTAAAAATGAAAAAATAAATAAACCCATTTCTTCCTGCAAACTGTATTAGGGATACAATTTCAAGCTTTGAAAAAAAGAGTTGGTAATAACCTGACAGCAATTCTGATGTGTCATTTCTAAATAAAGGCCTTTATTTAAAAATGATACATCAGAATGGTTTGATATGAACTGAGTGACATCTACAGATGGTGTACTATCATTATGAAGTGGAATTATTGTGTGGAAACTACAGAATTAATAGAAACTGAAAATAATAGAAATGTGGCAATATAAAGGCCTTTATTTAGAAATGACACATCAGAATTGCTTGACATTAACTGAGTGACATCTACAGATGGTGTACTATCATTATAAAGTGGAATTATTGTGTGGAAACCAGAGAATTCCTTTTAATAACAGTCTAGATTGAAAATAATAGAAATATAACAATATAAAGGCCTTTATTTAGAAATGATACATCAGAATGGTTTGATATTAATTGAGTGATATCTACAGATGGTGTACTATCATTATGAAGTGGAATTATTTTGTGAAAACTAGAGAATTCTTATTAATAACAGTCTAGATTGAAAATAATACAAATATTACAATATAAAAGGCATTTACTTAGAAATGATACATCAGAATGTCTTGATATTAACTAAGTGTAAACTACAGATTGTGTACTATCATTATGAAGTGGAATTGTTCTGTGGAAACAAGAGAATTCCTTTTAATAACAGTCTATATTGAAAATAATAGAAAAATAACAATATAAAAGGCCTTTATTTAGAAATGACACATCAGAATTGCTTGATATTAATTGAGTGATATCTACAGATGGTGTACTATCATTATAAAGTGGAATTGTTCTGTGGAAACTAGAAAATTCTTTTTTATAACAGTCTAGAGTGAAATTAATAGAAATGTGGCAATATAAAAGACTTAATTTAAAAATGACACATCAGAATTACTTGATATTAACTGAGTGACATCTACAGATTGTATACTATCATTATGAAGTGGAATTATTGTGTGGAAACTAGAGAATTTTTTAATAACAGTCTAGAGTTAAAATAATAGAAATGTGGCAATATAAAAGCTATTTATTTAAAAATGATACATCAGAATTGCTTGATATAAACTGAATGTAAACTACAGATGGTGTACTATCATTACAAAGTGAAATTGTTGTGTGGAAACAAGTAGATTCTTTTTAATAACAATAAAAATTAAAGAGCTAAGATTAAATTTTAGTTGACTTTAAATTTAAAGTAAAATAATAATGTCAGGTTATTAGCAACTCTTTTTTTCAAAGCTTGAAATTGTATCCCAAATACAGTTTGCAGGAAGAAATTGGTTTATTTAATTATTAAATTTTTAACTGATATATTTATATATTTTTTAACTGATATATTTACATATTTTTTAACTGATACATTTATATATTTTTAACTGATATATATATTTTAACTAATATATTTATATAATTTTAACTGATATATTTATATATTTTAACTGTTATATTTATATATTTTTAGATGATATATTCATATTTTAACTAATATATTTATATAATTTTAACTGATATATTTATATATTTTTAGATGATATATTCATATTTTAACTAATATATTTATATAATTTTAACTGATATATTTATATATTTTTAACTGATATATTTATATATATTTTTAGATGATATATTCATATTTTTAAGTGATATTTTTATTTATATTTTAACTGATATATTCTCATTTTTAAGTGATATATTTATATATATTTGTAACCGATATATTTTTATCTGATATATTTATATATTTTTAACTTATGAAATTACGTTCACATCGTCAGTGACTTTTTTTTTAATCAGTTTTACCAGACGCTATTACCGTAATGTTTAGTATACACACATCCTTAGAAACAACTTGACCGAAGTCCACAAGCACACCTGAATCCACCTGTTTATTCCATACAAGGTACATTTGATATAAAAACGAAGCAGCTGAACCGGATTTTGCCGATAATATTGAACATCAGACCTCTGATCCAGACAGACAGATCCAAAGAAACACGTACATCCAAACATGTACGAAATCCCAACCTACTAATTAATACTTCCAGACAGGTGTAGCCTATTAAGTCTACAGCAAAAAGAATCGATTCTTAGATTCCAATGTACAATGGCGTTAGCAACATGAACGTTAGCATTTTGGAAATCGTTTATTTTGGTTAAACTATCAAAGTAAACTGCAAAACCAGTCAGAAAGCTATGTTTGTAACGACCGAGGTTCAAACATACTATAATAAAACATTATAAATTATAATAAAACTAACTTTAAACGACATGACTGGAAGCAACACAATAAAGCATATACAGTAGTATAGGGGTACCACACAGAAACAGTAGTTTTACAAGTTCACCCCATCTTAGTGTTTTCCTCCAGGTAGTCCTGGTTAGTTGTGATTGCAATTATACATGTAAACGTGTGTTCCCCTGTACTATAACAGTGCCCTGTACAAATATTATTACTGCATATTATCAGTATTTTCAGGTGTATTTGGATTAACCACAGCTCTGCTTAGAATAAAGCAGTACAATAAATGTATTGTAACAATAAATAAGTAAATACTATTTAAAAAACAAGGGTTTATGGGAGAGAAAGCTTCACTGCATGCGTTTCCTGTGTATTCAATGCTGAACTTTTGACACTGGACTTTTATTGATAGTAATTGTTTACTTTGTGAGTTGAAATTGTTTGTTGGATTAAAAATATCTACTAAACTAAGCCTCCTTTTCAGCATATTAAGATTGTTTGGTTTTAAAATGTTACAGCTAGGAAATAGAAAAATAAGATAAGACAGATAAGAAAGATACTTATGGTATCAGTGCTTTTTGGATCATACTAATATTGCTTTTGAGTGTTTGGACTGCATTAATCAATACAGTAATCATACCAATTTATGCCTGACCTGTATTTACTGCTAGCAATCACTCTGTTAAAGAAGAATAAAAAATAACAAATGTAATGGATTTTATGATCATATTTATTGTCTGAAAATGCACAAAGCTCTTAGATCATGGTCATTGTCAATACAACTAAATGCTAATTACACCTTAATTACAGGCGAGCGCAGCATTATAAAGCTGTTGATACATAATCATCTGTGAGGAACTGTAAAGTTTACTCTTTTTACTTTATAATACTCATTTATGGGGAAGCAAGACTTCTTAAAAACCACAGCAGAGTATGGGAGGGGAAGTCTGGAAGAAGAACCACCTCCTTAATGGTCCAAATGGGACACCTACTGTCTGGTCAAGGTGCCGACACAAGCGGCGGAGAAATACAAAGAGAACAGCAAGTTGTGTGTATGTGTTAAAGCTCTCGATTTTACACGTATTAGAGGAAGCTCGTTCTGACCTGCTGCCCTTCATGGACAACCGGCAGAGTTGGCCTGAGTGCTTAGGTACATTTAATATACATGAAATAAGACAATGCAAAAAAGGAGAAAACAGAGATAGCACCTGCTTCTGTTATAGAGAAATAACTACCCCAGTGCTGTGGTGTTTTTACAGACTGTTCTATAACTAGCCTTGCTTTGATTATGGCAACAGATGATAAACAGAAAACATTCAAGTACAGTTCATGTACAGCCCATAGACGGCGTGTATTTCATTGTTTATTCCATATTCCATCCCTCGTTCGATTGCATCTCAGGCTGTTTCCATGTTGGATGATAGTAAAATAATATTAATAACATATAGATAATAACCTATACATACATACATGGTTACAGATAAAATGTAAAAACACATAACTAAGAGTACTAGGTACCTACCATTCATGAGAAAAATGTTCTTTTAACTGTTATCATGGTTCTATTAGATTATTGTTCCTCTGTGACACCAAGCAGTTTAATGCCAGAGCTTTAAAATAATTGCTATTATTTTTCCTCAACAATGTGTGAGAGAAAGACAAAGACAACTGGGTCAGTGACATCACTGTGTCTGTATTAAGCAGAACCCAACTGTATTCCCTCGATGGCCTTTGTATTAATAAATCATGGGCCGTCTAAGATCAGACCACTACGGTTCTTTTCCTGCATGTTAAACACAGTGAACTCAGGCGTCCAGTGTTTTCTGTCTTTTTCCTGCAAATGTGTTGACAAAAAATAAAGCACCTTTTCTATAAAAAAAACAAAAAAAACAAGCTTTGGCATTAGGAAGCTAAAATTTACCGAATATAACTGTTTCCTTTTAAACCATGGATGTACAAACAAACACACACACACACACTCACATTTACTCCTAAACAAAAGGACAAAATACGTTTCGATAAGTAAAAAGATAAACATGAATGAATGAAGCGCAGCATTATGGACGTCGGTAAGAAGAGCTCGGGTTCTGGAGCGCTAACCCTCTTTGTCGAAGAGTTGCTTCACGTCAGCAAACACCTGCACAAAAAAAGACCAGTTAGTGATGGTGCAGTAATAACAGGCATCATGACTGACCAGTTCAATCCCACCCCTTTCGGACCCAAGCCATTTTTCTAGATTTTTTTTAAATTCAGATGTTTTAGCAGCATCTATTGCTAATAAGTGTATAATAATAAATATATAGTGCCTTGATTTAACAGAGGGACGGGGGAATCACTAATCCGTAAAATGCGATTGTCCGAAACAGCGAGGTCTTTTTCCAGGGGTGTGAAAATATACGAACACACAACAGTGCTAAACATGCACATATGACAAACAATAAAATGAACAACGTAAATAGATACGTAAATATGTCATGTAAAACCTGTAAATGAATATTAAAATTGATGTACTGTACTACTAGGGAGAAATTTATACATAATTCATACCTAACCATATTTCTCACATGTGAGCCACAGAAACGCCGCTTTCCACTTATAACTTTTCAGCAATACCTACATACACCTCTTTCGCTTACCACTTCCCTTGTCTTTCGAAGCCATAACTATATAAAACACCTAGAAAAAGGCGAGAACAAAATGAGCCTCCCGACAAAAAAAAGCCTCTCACTCATGTAAACAGAGAGACGTGTTCCGGCTAGCGGACAATTACTGAACTACTGGTGTTGGTAACAATCGGAGCAGAAATCTGAAATCCGTTAAATTGAGGTCTGTTAAATCGAGGTTCCACTTTATTAAACAAATCCTTTGCTTTCAGATTTGTGGCAACAAAAACAACAGCCTTTTAACACAGCGGTATCGCTATCAGTATCAGAAGTATCACAAAACTGCACTGGTGTGTCCTGATGGTTCTAATAATCGTCTCACCTCATCGACGGAGCGTGACGCATCAATGGTGCGAACCTTTCCCAGCTTCTCATACTGATCTACGATGGGCCGTGTTGACTGCAGGTACGTCTGGATCCTGTAAAAAGATTATTTGTTAAATGCCAGGTAAAAGATAGAGTATGAATCTTGAATTGACTCATCTGTAGAGATTCCTCAAGCTTTTGGACAGTCAGATATGCACTTCGGTAAAGGGGCAGTGTGGCAGGGGGTCAGTAGTGTTGGAGTGAGGGCTCTGTGCAGGCCTCAGAAGTTCCTCCACACCAAACTCAGCAAAGCATGTCTTTAAAGACTTCACTTTGTACACAGGGGTGCTTTGTGTGTATGCTGAAAACAGGCATGGTCCTTTCCCGAGTGTTGCTAAAACACCAGTTGTTACTCAGTAATTAGAAGTTGTGTCCACTGGGGCCCCAGGCCACGCTGGAGAACAGGTTCCATTGGAAATGTGTGACGCCCAACTTGCTACTGGGAAATACAGGTGAAGTTCCAAAATGAACTAGCTTGTAAAAGGGGGGGGTGACCCCAATTAAAGGGGCCCAAATTTTCCTAATCAAGTGTCAAGTGTTTCATTCAAATATTTTAAAGCTGTTCATGAGCTCAACCCCTACTGTCTAAAGGATTAGTCGTGCATGAGGCTACCAATGGATGACAATGCAACAGAGAGAATTGGACATGTCTAAATAACAGAAACATTAGAATGACCTTTTCTGCAAGCTCTCTTTGTTGTCGTCGGTCCGACCGCTGCTCTTTCCTCTCTCTAAACACCGATCGATGCAAACCTGCAACACACGACCAGTCACACAATTTAACACACAACAAGGAAAAAAACAGAAGGTCTGGCTCGCTGGTGACGTTCCAATTCATCCCTAAAGTGTTAATTGAGGGTGAGGTCAGGGCTCCACTGGAGTTCTTCCACACCAAACTGGTGTTTTAGAACCAAATTGATTAAAAATAGAGCAAAATGTTCAATCACATCAGTAATTTTGGGGTTTAATCGGCCTAAAATGAGCTCTGACTTTCCCTTGTTAATTTTTTTTACTTTTGGTCAGCCCCAGTTCTGGACTGCTTTGCTTGGGGGGGGGCAATGCCCGCCCCAGCGCCCCCATAGCGAAAATCTGGGGGGGCAATGCCCACCCCAGCGCCCCCATAGCGCCGGCCCTGCTTGTGTTAGTTTAGTTTCATCCTAAGCCAGATTCGAACCTTGGGTGGAAAAATATGCGTGCTGCGCTCTACCCACTGCGCTACATAAACAGCGGAGTTATAAACAGGTTGTTACGCTGATATGCCTGCGCACACACAGCATTACTAAGACTACAAGTGAACACTACTTAAAATAATAACCAAACGCTTTCTAGTTCCCATGGTTGCGGCAGAAGCCGCTCGCTCCGTTACAAGTTCAGAGATCATTTTTTAAAAATAGACTTTGCTTGCATTGCGCTTGGGGGGCAGTGAGAAAATCCCCCCCCACACACACACACACCCACCCACCCCCGCATTCAGATATCCGAATAGAACACAAAGAGGGAAAAATCCCCAAAAAACCTTTTAGGAACCTTTCCCAAACTTGATAAATGAGAATTGGGGGATCGTTGGCTGAATCCCGAAGACAAAACGTCAAAAGCCGTTATCAGAACTACTCACTTTGTTACTGCAGTCAAAGAACAGGACGAACTTGACGTCGGCTTTGCCGTCCATGACTTTCGCCCAGCCCTGCAGGTTGTCTTCGTTCCGGGGAAACCCGTCGATGAGGAAGCGATATTTCTTCTCGTCCGTCTTCATGGTCTCCTCCATCGCCTGGACGGCAAGAAAACGTTGGTGAAATTCGTATATCGTAGCAATCGTACAGTACCACTGAAAGGTGAATACACCCCTTCTAGCTCAGGTGTTTCATAAAATAAATTGCAAATGCTTTTAGCTTTGTGGAAACAGTTTAGGGAAAACCCTTGATGCTAATCTGACATCTAATTCTGGAGGTAAGCACTGTGCATTACAACATCGCTCATGTTGTCTAGCAATGATTAAAGGCCATAAATAGGTCACAAACACTAGAGATCAAAAGTGTGAAACAAAACAAGACAGAACAAGCCCTCTCTCCCCACCAAAAATCTCTAAAACAGAAAACAAACCAATATGATATATGATACATGAGGCTGTCCTTGAGCCCAAAATCCTTTTACGCCTGCATGCAGTGTTTCTGAAACACCTGAACTCAATAATAAGGAGTGTCCACATACTTATTACAATATAATAATAGTATAATAATACGACAGTGGGAATAAAGGACATTTGTCCCCCACCAAAATACCACAGAACTGACTGAGCACCCCAACGATCCAGTCTATAGACTTGATTTAAGGAGCACAAACCCTGGACCCCTGAGCAAAGGAAAAACGAACATGCCACGCAATTTGCCTACACATCTGCAGATGGAGAGAAACTATTGTTTTACATACCACAGACAAGTATGGCATGTTAATGAGACAATGCATACAATAGATGGTCAAAATTATAAGGACACGGCTTCTAACGCTGATTGTTAGCCAGCCCTTCTCATCCAACATCAATTCACACAGACAGGTTCCTCAGGTTCTCCAGGTTCTGACGTAGCACGTGCTTTGATTCCAGACCAACCGGAACTTCCAGAAAGTGAAGAACCTCACAAACCTTCCTCAGTAAGTTGATGGTGATCTCCACCGGTACGATCTTTCCCTCCTTGATGTAGCTGTCGATGAGCTGGCCGAACTCGGACTCCTTTCGGCTGCGCTCCTCTCTCAGCAGGTCCCCGGCGGAGAGGTGGGTGTAGCTGTAGTGCTAAAAGAGACGGAGAGAAAGCGCTACGTGAGCAATAGAGACCCGCTGAAACACATGCGGCTATCGTTTACGTTTAGAACTGATTTATATCAAAGCAAACTGATTTAAAATACACACACATGTAAGTGTTATGGTTAAAACAGAAAGAATATTAGTAGAGGATTGTAAAAATGTTTGGCAACCTAGCCACTGGGGGTGCATATTAGTGCACTCTTAGTGCAGGTCACAAGCCCGGGTTGTGTCAGACTTACATGCCCAGGTTAACAACAACCGCCTGTAGTGATCTATATGCAGATGGTTGGGGTGATACAGAAGGAAGCTCAGGATGGGGCAAGATGGAGACGAATGATCTGCTGTGGTGACCCCTAACAAGACCAGCCAAAAAAAGAGGGTCTCAGTTGTGCTATTGACCTGTCTGGGCGCTCAACAGATACCACTGGTTGTGTCTGAGGATGGTAGGGTCAAACAGAGCTTATCTTTATTGAAATCCCGCGCTGGACAGCATAAAAATACGACCGCCAACTTGACACATCAGGGAACAGGTGTGCTGGGGCTAGCAAGGGTGCCACGCAAACAGCGGGGGCAAATACACACAATTTGGGACGGTGCATAAAGGAAGGGGTGGAAATGGGGGGGAAATTATGTCATATTGGCACCCTGTTTTCAAATCACCTACAATACGCTGCCAGCCATCAAAACTGGACTGGCGAAAGTGTGGACGGATGGTCTTGCGTAGATTATTTACCCGGGGAAGAGATGCGCCAGGGTGCACTGTAGGACAAACCACCTCACAATGTACAGAAGTTACCACAGAACTCATTCAGATGTCTCATTGCGTCAAAGCTGTTATGATGCCTGTCTGTTAGTTGTACGGTCCTGATGTGATGAAAAGTGACGTATGGCAAATTACCCATGAGACACTTATCAATTTTAGGTCGAAGAGACAAACAGGACACAAACATGACCTGAATCAACTGTTCACCCACATACAGAAACAGTGTGATTGCTTACTGATAATAAAGTTCAGATAAGGAGAGAAAAAACCAGGCACATCAAGTGCAGATCCAGTGAACGAGACTGAGCCTTTATAATCACGTATGTTTACTCTGCCACGTAGACCGACCTGCCAGCAGATGCACTTTAGTTCTCTGCACAATGAACCCTTCAGGATTTACTGACACAATCAAGCTTTGAAACAGTTGACACATTAAAAAATGTGGCCCAAATATTTGGGTGTGTGTGACTCAGGTTTGTCTGTTTAATGTCTGTGATGGCCTCGTGGAAGAACGGCTAAATGGTTTAGGCTGAACATTGAGAAGGCAGTGGCACAAGTGGCAGCGGATAGTGCTGGAAAAAGTGTGTACACGCCCCATGTTAGTGCTGTGTATGTAGCAGAGGTCGCAAATGCAATAGAAGAATTGGATATGTGTAAATAACCTGCTTATTATTTTCCCCCTTTTACAATTCCCTATTGCATTTTCCCTGCCAACCAGCACCCATCCTGTCCACCATATGTGTAATAGGGTACAAACACTATCCAATTCCCTCAGACACACCCGATTGTACTCATTAGGTGCCCGGAGAGGTCGGTAGCACCGGTATGGTTTAAACTCAAGAGTTAAACTCTCGGACCATTCGACCCGAATCTACTAGTTGAACCGTAACTGCTGTAAAAAAAAAGCAGGTAATTATTTAATGACATTAAAATTTAAATCAGCGATCAGTTTTATTATAAATAAACTTTTTAATGCATTTTCTCCCGATTTTTTTTTGCACGTCTAATTTTTACCCAGTTGCGTTATGCTTCCTCTCGACTGGTATTGACCCCCGCCCCGATTGAGGAGAGCGAGAGTGTCACACGCCCCCCCCCGACACGTGTGCAGTAGCCGACTGCATCTTTTCACCTGCAAGAGGCGAGTTCATATACCGATCAGCTTTGTGCACGGAGAGCCACACCCTGATCAGTTTTATTCCTCGACTCTGTAATTCGTTCAGTTATGAGGAGTCCCTATCCGGCTTGTCCTACACTACGAACGACAGCCAATCGTTGTTCATGCAGCCTCCCAGCCCAGCCGGATGGCAGAGCTGAGATTCGATACGAGCGGCCTTATAAATAAACTTTACAGGATTTTAAAAAGGTAAAAATTGTATTACAGTTAATTAGAGGGAAATCTGATTACTGACTGACTGACATAAACTCCCATAATCAGATTTCCCATAATCAGACGACTTAAGTTTACTAAATGTTAACCTGGTACAATCAAAATATGTCAAAAATTTGTTTGCTTTGCACTTATTCGATTTTTTTCTGTGTGTGTAAACACACTCAGCTTCAACTATGTTCCAACAGCATCTGATTCATGGTTTATGGTTTAAATCTGACCGATCTGACAACCCTCTCAGCATAAGCTTGGCAAAAAAAAACACTGTCAAGCTGGATCTTTTCATGTGGGCACAGAGAAGTCACCAGTCCTAGTCAAGGTCATCAGCAGATTTGAAATAAAACCAATAAACTAACAAATGAACTGTTTTAGGGGAGCAAAGTGTGTTTTAATCATTATAGAAAAACCATAAAGAAAAACGTTTGACTCCGAATATTAATGTAGGTGCAAATTATTAAACATGTGATTTTTATATAGCAAACATTTCACATTAAATATAAGAAAATAAACAGACAACAGTAAACGACATGTTCACCAGGAAGTACAGTGGCTGGATCCCAAACTGCTCTACGCGAAACGTGTAGTGCACTAGGTAGGGTGCAAGTGTAGCGTTGTAGATTCCTATGTAGTGTACATGTGTACGGAACATGGAACGATTTAAAACGCATCCATATGGAACGTGTCACTGTTGTAGAAGGGCACGGCTATAACGTGGGTGTGTGTACATATATATGTATGTGCATAAATGTGTGTGTGTGTGTGTGTGTGTGTGTGTGTGTGTGTGAGAGAGAGAGAGTGTATTTTATTTCCTTAATAAGAATAAAAATAATAATAATAAAAATATGTCTAAGTGAATGAGGTGTGTGTGTACACATGTATGAGTGTGTCTGAGTGTATCTGTAAGTGTACATAGATGTGTGTGTGTATGTAAATGATAGAAAGTGTGTGTCTGTATGTGTTATTATATATATATGTGTGTGTGTGTGTGTGTGTGTGTTGTTACCTGGATGATTTTGGAGCACTGGGTCCCTTTTCCAGCACCAGGACCCCCCAACACGAACACAACCTGCGGCTTCATGGCGAGAACAACGCGCGGGGCTTTACTGCACACACTGCGGAGAGCTCCACCGATCATAAACCCGGTAGAGGAGCGGAAAAAGGCCCAGCGGCCGCCGGCTACAGACAATCAAAAAACGGGTAACTGCTGCACTAACTGCCGCTGGAAAAGCGCCGCCCGCCCGGTGCCGATTCTCCTTCCGCTCCGAGTCTGACGCGTAGTGATCCGACCAAGAGGCGTGGTCTAGTGCTGTTAAACCACGCCCACTGACGTAACCTGGCAGAAACACCGGAGTCGACTGTGATTCTGATTCAGATTGCCGGGCATCAATGAATCCGATTCAAAGATTCAATTCCCCACGGTTTCTACAGCAGTGATTAAAAATGTGCAGAAAAACAGAAAAATCCACGAATTATCACCAATTTATTTTATAAAAACAATTATTTAAATGTTAACATTATTATGCAGTATGTGTTAAATATGTAAACATGCAGATTTTTTCTGTTTTATTAATTTTTTTGTGGCTTGTAACTCATTGAGTTCTTCATGTTTTTCAGATGTAAGTGAAACAGTTTTCTGTACTTTGAAACAGTGACAGTGTGCTTTGAGTGTGCATTATTGTTAAATCCCTTCAAATATCCAGTTAAATAGAAATATTAATGCTGGAACCAGAGCTGGGATCCCGAATACATCGTATCGAATCTGAGTTCTGCCTTGCCGGCTAAGGCTGTGCGGCCACATGAACAACGATTGGCCTGTTGTTCAGATATGGGCGGGACTAAGCCGGATGGCGTCTCTCTCTCATGACTGGTGCAATTACGACCTGCTCGTCAAAGTGTAGGTGATACGATGCGTACGGCTGCTGCTCACTTGTCGTAGGGGGCGTGGGTTAGCTTCGTTCTCCTCAATCAGAGCGGGGATCGGCATTGGTGGAGAGGAAGCATGACGCAATTGGACGCGCTATAAGGGAAAAAAAATTATAACAATTAGCAACATGTAATTTTAATCGTAACGGGTAAATCTTTTTTTCTTTAAATTTAAAGAACTAACAAAGAACAACATCATAACTAATAACATTTTAGCACATGGGCTGCATAGATAGATAGATAGATAGATAGATAGATAGATAGATAGATAGATAGATAGATAGATAGATAGATAGATAGATAGATTCTGTGTCTGATTCCCAGTGTTGGGAATCAATTCAATAATTTATGGGCCAAGTGTCGGATATCACAAGAGTAAGCTGAATGATTTATTACAGCTCAATACATTTGAACTCCTTCCTTATTTAAAAGTCCCCTGGTGGTGGAAATCAATGACACCATGAGAAGAGAAGTTTTTTTTAAAGATTTGGTACCACCCAGTACAAGAGTACATTCTGAAGATCTGCATATGTTCATGTTCTCCAGGTTGGCGTAGCCCAAAATCTACAGAAGTGTGTCGGCTGCTCCAAATTTCCTTGTGCACAGTATTTCTGGGTGGTGCAGGACCCATTATGACCCTGACCAAGATGAAGTGGTTCATTAATTAAATGAACGATATATATGAGCTATAACTTGACAAGACTTTGCCCATTTGAGGTAGCATGATGGTGTAGTTGGCATAGTGAATTCAACACTGGTAATAAAAGCCTTGGTTTGATCCTCATCTCTGGTCACGGTCTGTAAAGAGTTTGGTATGTTCTCCTTCATATGCTGTGATGTGTGTGGTGCATTGTGATAAACTGTAGCCTAGCGGTTAAGGTACTGGACTAGTAATCAGAAGGTCGCTGGTTCAAGCCCCACCACTGCCAGGTTGCTGCTGTTGGGCCCTTAACCTACAAATGCTCTTACTGTATACTGTCACACCACTGTAAATCGTTTTGGATAAAGGCGTCTGCTAAATGCCGAAAATGTAAATGTGATCAATTATTGCCCTGTACTGGGTGTATTCCTGCCTGGCAATCAGTGGCGCCGGACGCACCTCGACTCTGACCAGGATGAAAGAGTTCAGTAAAGATGAACAAATGGTCTGACCGCTTGGACTACTTCCCACGGCTATGGAGTCGACTCTCTGTTTGCAATGGACTCCGATGGAGATTCAGTGAACCGACTCTTTCCATGATCCAGCCTGAACTCTAGTGAACGCGCACCGAAGCAGCGATGCGCGCCCCCGGAGCGTCAGCACTGAACAGCGACCGTAACCGGGGAAATTAAACATGTCCAGAAAATAGTCATAAACCGATCTAGCTCAACCGGACCGATTTACCGGGTTAATCAGTGCACTGATGCGAGTCTTTTAAGGAATAAGATGAGTCCGGAGGGTCGGGAGGGTTTGTTTTGGCCGTGTTGTTCCGTGGGTGCGGGTCTCACCCTTGTCTCGGGAAGGATCTCGGTAGGACGGATGCTGCTGCCGCTGTTTAATGCAGCTCGGTATGGACATGACTGAGGACCGAGCAGGGGGACGTGTGAACCGGACACCGAGCGCAGGACACACCGAGGGACGCGGTCAACACCGCGGGGACAAACAGCAAGGGCAGTGCGGCACTCCGAGCGAGGACAGCAAGAGGAGGAGGAGGGGGTCGAGCAACCATCCAGCCCCTGTCTACTTAGATCCGGTTTATTCAGTCATATTTTTACTAAAAGTCCTAAAAGCCAGAATGGTACCGACCCACGCCGACTAGGACAGATGAGGTACAACAAAATAAATCCTGTATTATTTAAATTCTGTTTGCTTTCACACTGCATGGGGTCCAGATCCGAATTTTTACTTACCTATGGGCTATGTTACACAAGATCTCCTTCATGAATCAAACTGCACCGACCCTCATGGCTTTGGACGTCTTGAGGTCCACCATGTAGTCCAAATCAGATTCCCCACCCCTCATGTGTCAATGTGTTTGCGTTTACATTGCACATGGTCCAAATCCGAATTCTCATTCACCTATGGGCGATGTAAGACAAATTCGTCTTGTTAAAATTACATTTATATGACACTGGACGTCCAGGACAAACAGCAGATCTCATTCGGTATCAAACTGCACCGAGCATCGTGGCTTTGGACGCTTGAGGTCCACCATGTGGTCCAAATCAGATTTGTTTCCCTCTCATGTGTCAATGTGAACAGCAAAAATCGTTCTATGTACAGAAAATATCTGTTTAATTTATTTATACATTTACAAAATACCTAAAGAAGTCAAATCTCCTTTCTGGACTGAAAGATCACTGACCCACATCACTCTGTACTGATGCTGTACCCCAAATAACATCATTTATCATTTAAATATGTTTGCGTTTACACTGCATGTAGTACAAATCCGAATTCTTATTTACCTATGGGCGATGTAAGACAATTTCTATGACACTGGACGTCCAGGACAAACAGCAGATCTCATTCGGGATTAAACTGCACCGACCCTCATGGCTTTGGACGCTTGAGGTCCACCATGTAGTCCAAATCAGATTTTTTCCCCCTCATATGTCAATGTGAACAGCAAAAATGATTTAATGGACCGTTTATCTCGAATCTCCTTTCTGGATCGAAGAATTACCGACCCTCATTACTCTGTACTGATGCTGTACCCCAAATAACATCATTTATCATTTAAATATGTTTACGTTTACACTACATGTAGTCCAAATCAGAATTTTTTCCTCACTGTGTGCCACCAATAAATCTGTGTGAATGTAAAATCATACTCATGTGACACTATGAGCCTAAAACAAACAGCGGACCTTGTTTATGTACCAAACTGTTCTTACCCCTGTTGCTTTTTTCTCATTTTCTCATCCGTCAGTGCAAGGTCTTAATCACAATATATACCGGGGAACACACGTCCCCGCCAGTATTCAGATAATGATGCCTGGCGTCCGTCTAAACAGAGAAAAGTCCTAAAAACTCACTCTGTACGAATAACTAATAATAAAGTAAACCGTGTTTGCGCTCACGCTGCATGTAGTCATATCCAGTGCCTCAACTGTAACTTCTTCCAGCGCTGCAGTCCCCCACTCTGATCCAGGAGAGTCGCAGACTATCACGCGCCCCCTCCGAAAATCATGCCAGAGATGGAGTGTTGCGCACTTCTATCCGTAAATCAACCATCCCTCTCGCAGGCGCATCAGCCAGCCAGCAGAGGTCGCAACTGCAGCAGCAGTGAGAAACCCGTTCGATCATTCCTGCAATTAGACACAGCCAGTCGTGTCTGTATAGTGAGACATGTGAGATTTGAGCTTTAGATCTCACTGGTGGTTATTGTGTGACCTAAATTTTCACCTTTTCACTTTCTGCAATGCTCCGATTGGCAGCACATTGGCTAAGTGGGTAGCACTGTCGTCTCACAGCAAGAAGGTCCTGGGTTCGAAGGTCTGTGCGGAGTTTGCATGTTGTCCCCGTGTCTGCGTGGGTTTCCTCCAGGTGCTCCGGTTTTCTCCCACAGTCCAAAAACATGCAGCCAGGCCCATTGGAGACACTGAATTGTCCTATAGGTACCGAGCCGCTAGGATGCATAAACCGGTGCATTGTAGAGCCGGTCCCAAGCCCGGATAAATAGTCAATGATCAATGATGCGGCTCATGATCTGCTGGCGACCCCTAACAGGAGCAGCCGAGGAAATAGAGACTTTCTGCAATGCACCGGTTCCAATATAAACAGCACCAGAGCGCAGTACTTCCACCATCACGCTTTACAGTAGGTAGTATTGTTGAGTTTCTTCTGACCACAAGTCTCTGACCGAAGGCTTTTCCTTGTGCTCGATGTAAAGCTGGCTTGACTATTGATACGTATTCCAATCATTAAGGCACAGAAAAAGAAGAGTAGCAGAAATGTTTACATTATCTACACCAGAAGATAAATGTTTTGTTGTTGTTTTTGTTGTTGTTTGATCAGATGTTAGCTCAGCACCGCCGCCCGACAGCTCCTGCTGAACCTCCACGAGTCTCGGGCCCCCGGGTGACGGCGAGGCTCTGATGAAAGGACTGCTAGGGTCTTTGGCGTTTTTACCGGCGCTGATCGTGCTCGCGCTCCTGGTCGGCGGGGCTATGGGCTGTCTCCAGAGCGTGGCCTGCAAGCCGCGGGTCCGGCGCGAGAACATCGTGGTGTACGAGGTGTCGGCCTCCATCGACCGCACCCCCACCGCCGTGGAGGAGAACTCGCCCATCGTGCTGCGCTACCGCACGCCCTACTTCCGCGCCTCGGCCGGCGTCGTCATGCCGCCTGTGCCCCGGAACGAGACGTGGACGGTGGGCTGGATCCAGGCGTGCACGCAGATGGAGTTCTACAACACGTACGGAGATGTGGGCGTGTAAGTGATGCCAAAAATAAACACACCACCACTTCACACATGGTGTTTTTTTATCTTTTAATCTCAAATTAACCTCAGGTGTAAGAGTAAATGCGTGTGTGTAAGTAAATGCCCCCCTGCTCTGAGAGGATAGGCTCCAGATCACCTTGACCTTGATCATGATGTAGAGTTTATTAACGATGAGTGAATTAGTACATAAAAATAGTAAGAATTGTTATAATAAAGCACTTTTATGTGTATCAAAGTAACTAGCAACTGAGGGCCTTACTTAAGGGCCCAACAATGGCAACCTGGCAATAGTGGGGCTCAAACCAGCAACCTTTTGATTACTAGTCCAGTGCCTTAACCACTAGGCTGTAGCTGCCATGTTAACTGCCTTTATTATTAAATAGTCAAACTGAATGATTTTGATTAAGATACTGAACTAATGATGATTGAAACATTGGGGGTTCAAGCACCACCACTGGCAGGCTGGCACATTTGGGCCCCTAAACAAGGCCCTTACCTAAACCAGGCATTATATTTGGTCACAATTGTAAACTGTAAATGACATTATTCAGTATTATTATGTATATTTACATCTGTAGTTCCACATTGTGCTCAGATTCAGGATTTACGTTGTAATCGGTAAAATAACAGAGCCGTTAGCTGGAACACTTATAAACATATTTGGGGATAAATATTGGTGTAAAAATTTAATTTGTTATTGTAAGATGTGCTCTGTGAAACAATTAAACACACGCCACACATCACACAAGCGTAAATTAAGGATTTTTGGTGCAAAAATTAAGTAATGCCGTCTGTATGTGAACAAAAAATAATAATAAATAAATAAATAAATAATAATAAGCTTCTCTTCCCTTCCCTGAACTCGTCCTCCCGCCGCAGGTCGAGCTGGGAGCTTCCGGAGCTGCGCGAGGGTCGAGTGAAGGCCATCAGCGACTCGGACGGCGTCAGCTACCCCTGGTACGGCAACACCACCGAGACGGTGACCATCACCGGCCCGACGTCCAAGCCGTCGCGCCTCACCGTCAGTATGAACGACAACTTCTACCCCAGCGTCACGTGGGCCGTGCCCGTGGGCGAGAGCGGCGCCCTGGCGCTCACCCGCGTCACTCGGGACCAGAGCTTCATCACGTGGCTGGTGGCGCTGAACACGGTGACGCGCGAGAAGATCCTGCTGCAGACGGTGCGCTGGCGCATGCACGTGGACATCAACGTGGATCCCGCGATGCCGCTGGGCTCCCGGGCCACCCTGGTCGGCCGGTCGCACCAGGAACAGCCGCTCATCCTCGCCAACAACGAGCCCATCCCGCCCAACGCGCTGGCGCGGCCCAACGCCAACGACGCACAAGTGTTAATGTGGAGGCCCAGGAGGGGGCCGCCGCTGGTCGTCATTCCGTCCAAATGACTCTCAGATGAGGAAAAGACTCTCCAGAATGACGAGACGTGCTAAAACACGCCCGCTAGCATCTGTATGCCCTCTGTGGCACAGACCAAGTGCCAGAAGATGTGACTCAAGATGTGAAACTGGTCAAAACCAGTCAACTGACCGTGGTTTGGAGCTTTGGTTGATTGGAAATGTATGAGTAGATGTTCCATCAGCCTGGATCTTCAATAGTGGACAGGCCATCCTTCCATATAGGATTGTTTTGCTCATAAAATTCCTCCATAAATATTAATATGGACTCTTTAGAGCAGCTTTGATCATAGGATATAGGGGCATGGAGACTTGCTTGCAACATCTTGCCAGTTTTTTTCCATACTGGACTAAGAAATCCATTATTTAGAACCAAGGTGAGCACTTGTTTGTGTTTACATGATGGACAGTGGGAAACAAGCATGGAATCTTGTCGTTGAGGTTCTTGAGTTCCCCATCCAGGCTTTTGGAGTTCCTCCGTGCGAGTGGAGGTGTTGCTAGTCATCATCCCAATTGAAAACCTGAAAAATGGTGAAGATGATTTTGTTGGACGTTCCTACATGCCGAACTGCCTTGACAGTGCAGATCTCCAAAACCAAACAAGCACATTAACCGACGGGATGCTTTCAGGTTCCTCAGGGTTCCTCCATGCTGAACTTCTAGAGGAATTCCCTACTTTTTGGAACCGACGGAGTAGCGCTGGTCCTTTCTTTTAATCAAGATGCTCAAAATGGACATCAAAGCACACAAGTTAGCACGAATCCAGAGGCACATCAAGTGAGGGGGAATCGATTCTTGACATTTTTGAGGATCGTGCAGGACTGGCCTGAGACGGACGCTCTTCTACATGGTCAGGGTTACGCTCTGCATGAAGAATTGTAGATTCGTTTGAAGACGCCGTTTCACACTGAAGCTTCACCCTTTCCCTTAGTAAAGAAGCTTAGACGCCACTTGAATGAAGATTGTGCTTTAGGCCGCGTGATGCTAAAGCTGTGATATAAAAATGCATTAGTATTTTTAAAAATACTAGCATCATTGGTCCAGTTTTTAAAGCTCTCGCGATACACAGTTTTATCTGCTATTAAAAAAAGCAGCCAGGGCCGCTCAGGTGGCGCAACCAGAACTGGGATCTCAAGTACATTGTATCGAGTCTCAGCTCTGCCTGCCGGCTGGGCTGAGCAACCACATGAACAACGATTGGCCTGTTGTTCAGATAGGGGCGGGATATTAAGTCGGATAGGGTCTCTCTCTCATAACTAATGCAATTACGACCTCTGCTGGCTGATTGATGGGAAAAGAGTGCTGTCAGGGTGTGTCTCTTTGTACACAGTGCTGATCCGCAATGCACTCATGAAAGTGTAGGTGATAAGATGCATACGGCTGCTGCCCACGTGTCGGAGGGGGCGTGGGTTAGCTTCATTCTCCTCAATCAGAGTGGGGATCAGCACTGGTGGAGAGGATGCTAACAAAACAAAAGGGGAAAACATTACATTTGGCATCTTTTATATCAGAAAGAGCCGTGTAGCACCAGAGCTCGAGAAATCGACTACAATAAAGGTCTTTAACATGCAGTGAGGGCTCATCTCCCAAGATTCAGTGCAGCAGCATAAACTAAGAGTGGCACAGTCGCTAAATTAAAATCAGTAGAACGTTCTGGTCAAAGGTTTGACCTTACACGATCCTCTCTGCTGTTAGAAGACACAACACAAGCACAAACGTCACTAGAACTAAGACTCTAAGATCTGTAGCGTGATTGCAGTGGATCTTCATCCATCAGGTCACACACAGTACCGGTAGGTGTTTTGTTCTCTGCACAGTAGGCGCTCACTCTATCTGCGGCCCCGTGCCTGCCGAATTCCCGTCCTCTACCCATCTGTCCCGCCCCGTCCTCGCTACGGGACGACGTAGGTGCTCACTGTGTTCCATGAACACGCATTCCATTGTTAGTATCTTCTCCACCCATGTAATGAATTAATTATATTTAATTAGCGAATATTAAAATGAATCTGATAATCAAGCGTAATCACACACAATTAAATAAAACACTATAAATGCAGCCAGTCTGGCCAAACCAGTTTGACGAACGGGAGGAATTCGTCTGTCCTACCGAGGCAAAAACATGCGACCGTGTTTAGACGTTCGAGACACAACCGAGCCTCCGAATTCAGGGGTAGGATCTCCAGCGGCCTGCACAGACGCCTGGCATCAACCGCACTGGCACAAAGCGACACAAATTGTGGAACGTTATTGCAAAAATAAATTTAATAAATAAATAAACAGCAAGGGCTCCTCTTAGATTCAAGAAAAATAAGGACATCAGACCCCACAAAAAAGGACATCAGATGCCAAAAAGAAGGACTTCAGACCTCTAAACACAGGGCATCAAACCCCTAAAAGGACATCAGACCCCTAAAATAAGAACATCAGACCCCAAAAAACAAACAGGGCATCAGACCCCAAAAGGAGGACATCAGACCCCTAAAAGGAGGACATCAGACCCCTTAAAGGAGGACATCAGACCCTAAAAAACAAACAGGGCATCAGACCCCAAAAAACATGGCATCAGACCCCAAAAAGGAGGACATCAGGCCCCAGAAAGGCAGACATCAGACCCCAAAAAGAAAAATGAGGACATCAGGCCCCAGAAAGAAGGATATCAGACCCCAAAAAGGGCATCAGACCCCAAAAAGAAGAACATCAGACCACAAAAAACATGGCATTAGACCCCAAAAAGGAGGGCATCAAATTCCAAGACACAGGGCATCAGACCCCAAAAAGGACATCAGACCCCTAAAAAGAGGACATCAGACCCCCCAACAAACAGGGCATTAGACCCCTAAAAAAAAGATATCAGACCCCAAAAAGAAGGATATCAGACCCCAAAAAGAAGGACATCAGACCCCAGAAAAGAGGACATCAGAACCCTAAAAATGAGGGCATCAAACCCAAAAAACAGGGCATCAGACCCCTAAAAGAAGGACATCAGACCCCTAAAAGAAGGACATCAGACCCCAAGATACAGGGCATCAGACCTTAAAAAAGGAGAACATCAGACCCCAAAAGGAGAACATCAGACCCCAAAAGAAGGACATCAAGTGTGAAATGTAAACATGTTTTATTTCAGTAAATTCAGGGGAACTTAAACACAGTGTTATTGCAACATAAATCCAGGATCCAGGATGAGAAGCACCAGCAGAATATTTCACTATTTCTGAAATCATTTTCTTACCAGAATTACGTTTCATTTCACTATCAGTAACAAAAAATAAGATTTAATTTGGTTCTATGGCGAATGTTAGCACGCTAATGCTAATGTAGCATATTATGGGCTGTTCGGTTTAAGGTTTTAGCTTCTCCATATTTTCACATCCATTAGAACCCGAGACTATGCAACGTGCTGGTTTAACCTAAAGAACGAAGCTTTTCCTCAGAGCATGAAGCGTCCTGTAACGTGAGAATGAGCGGCGAGAGCCGAGGGGGTTTTACACTTACGCTAACTTACTTTACCTGCATGTTGTTGTTTTATTTCATTGATGATAACTGTGATGTGATGTTGCTGGTTTTGTTGAACGTCTTGAGTAAAGAGCGATGAGCTTTTTAAATCTGCTTCTAATAAAAAAACTGAATGTATTTTTCTCTGAATTTTTTTCATTTCAGGTTAGCTAACCGCTAATAGACTAGGTTGCATGTCTTACAGGTAGACACCCATGAAAGTCCTGTTGTGGGGGGGGGGGGGGAGCGTCTATCCCTCCATCCTTGGCAATGTACAGCTTGCTTGACTGTGACACCTGTGTGACACCTGTGAACCTCTGTGTGACACCTGTGGACACTTTTGTGACACCTGTGAGCCCCTGTGTGACACCTGTGAACACCTGTGTGACACCTGTGAACCCCTGTGTGACACCTGTGGACACCTGTGGGCACCTGTGAACACCTGTGTGACACCTGTGGGCACCTGTGAACCCCTGTGTGACACCTGTGAACCCCTGTGTGACACCTGTGGGCACCTGTGAACACCTGTGTGACACCTGTGGACGCCTGTGTGACACCTGTGAACCCCTGTGTGACATCTGTGGGCACCTGTGAACCCCTGTGTGACACCTGTGGGCACCTGTGAACACCTGTGGGCACCTGTGAACCCCTGTGTGACACCTGTGGGCACCTGTGAACCCCTGTGTGACACCTGTGGGCACCTGTGAACACCTGTGTGACACCTGTGGACACTTGTGTGACACCTGTGTGACACCTGTGGACGCCTGTGTGACACCTGTGAACCCCTGTGTGACATCTGTGGGCACCTGTGTGACATCTGTGGGCACCTGTGAACCCCTGTGTGACACCTGTGTGACATCTGTGAACCCCTGTGTGACACCTGTGTTTCCCGGCTTGTGAAAATCAACCGTCCACGTTCGGAAATCTGCACCGAGCTTCCTAAACGTTCCCACTGTGTTGATAGATTCATGGGTGCAGCCACATTACCCCAACTCCTATGGGCACAGAGAAGTTCCCAACTGTACTTAATTGGGAGGAATTAGGAGGTCATACCACAGAGCTAAATAACATTAGTTGCTTTTAGTTTAAAGGTCACACAAACGTCTCAATTTCCATAAAATGTTGTTTTTATTTGGCCTGACACAACAACAATAATAATAATAATAATAATAATAATAATAATAATAATAATAATAATAATAATAATAATAATAATAATAATAATTTTCAATGGCCCGAACTCATGATAAAACACACAATTTAATTTAAAATAAAACATAACAAACTCAGTAAACTGCAGCTTCAATACTGTTGGTTTTTTCCTTAAAGCTAACACGCCCTCCCGGGGTTCCTGATGTCCCCGTCTTCCTCGTCCTCCATCTTCTTCATCCTCGAACTACCAACTCCACAGCGTTCATGCCACGCCATTGGTCACCCTAGCGTTCCTGTTGGCTGTGCAGTCGTACCCGTAGATAACAGTGGCTATGATGACCAGCACTGCGCCCATGAAGAACAGACTGCAAAAAAACAACAAACAAACAAACGATTCAGATCTCTCATTTGATACACACGTTAATAATATTACTAGAGTTCCTTTCTATCATTTGCGTAACATTTCTAAAATAAGAAATATACTATCTGTTAATGACGCCGAAAAACTGATCCATGCGTTTATAACTTCTCGGTTAGATTATTGTAATGCTCTTCTAACAGGATGCTCTGGTAGATCCTTAAACAAACTCCAGTTAGTTCAAAATGCAGCAGCTCGAGTGCTAACTAGAACTAAAAAATTTGACCATATTACTCCTGTTCTATCATCTCTACACTGGCTGCCAGTTAAATTTCGCATTGATTACAAAATACTTTTACTAACTTATAAAGCGCTACATGGTCTGGCTCCACAGTATCTGAGTGAGCTTTTTAATCACTACAACCCAGCACGTCCACTTCGCTCACAAGATGCAGGGTTACTTATAGTTCCTAAAATTAAAAAGATCACGGCTGGTGGAAGAGCGTTTTCTTACAAAGCTCCACAACTTTGGAATAATCTTCCTGCCTCTGTTCGGGATTCGGACACAGTCTCAATGTTTAAGTCTAGACTGAAAACATATTTATTTTCTCAGGCTTTTGATTAGTATAGACAAAGGCGCAGAGCTTGGGGGTTCTTGGTCATAGAAACTTGTGGTGATCAGGGATGTTGGGTTGCTGTCGTCCTGCCTCTCTTGTCCGATCACTCAGGTTTGATGACGGTGGGGAGATGGGCGCTGATGTCCTGTGAAAGCCTTCATGACCTTGTTACCTGCTTGCTCTCCCTTTTAGTTATGCTGTAATAATTAGGGCTGCCGGAGTCTAAAACTCTCTGTAAAACTGTTTGTCAACTAGCATTGTACATGATTAACTACATTCTCTGTTGTTTTACCCCGAGGGCATTCTGATGGAAACCTGTTTAACCGCCGAGGTTAAGGATTAAAGTCGAGACTGCCGGGACAACGATGCTGCTCCTGTCAGATGTGACGGGTCTGGAGTAATTGCAACGACAAGAAATCACTACAGACTTTATTGAAGACTAGAGCGGATAACAACTCTATTATTTTTTAATTGTTTATTTATCTATTTATTACCAGTTATGACTTTTAGATCATTTAATTCTGTGTTTGTATGATTTGTGTAAATCGTGTATTTATTTAAAGTATCCTCCAGGCCACCCAAGAAGGATGGGCCCTGCTGAGTCTGGTTCCTCTCAAGGTTTCTTCCTGTAATTTTCAGGGAGTTTTTCCTTGCCACAGTCGCCCTCGGCTTGCTCAACAGGGGTTTTTGTATCTGTTGGTCCTGGATTTTGTAAAGTTGCTTTGAGACAATGTATATTGTAAAAAGCGCTATATAAATAAAGTTGACTTGACTTGACTTGACAAACGCAAGAAATTATGAACGTCTAGGTTTGGGGTTTGACTGGGTTTTGGTTGGGATGGGTCTTGGTCTTGTTGGTAAAGGTTTTGCCTTGATCTTGACCATTAAACCCATTGGCTTGTCTTGGTTTTTGTTGGTATGGGTCTATTTCTGATTTCTGCCCTAGTCTCGGTCGGTACTGGTTTTGTCTTGATCTGGACCATTAAAAATCTTGGTCTTGCCTTAGTCTTGGGTGGGAGGGGTATTGTCTTCATTATTTATTAAGCCTTGGCCTTTGATTGCTTTGTGTCTTTTATCTCATCAATTAACAGCCCTGGTCTTGCCCTAGTCTTGGTTGGTACTGGTTTTGCCCTGATCTTGACCATTGAAAGTCTTGGGTTGCTGGTTTTTGTTGGGATGGGTCTTGTTTTGATTTTAACAGTCACAAGTCTTGATCCTGCCTTAGTCTCGGTTGCTATGGGTCTTTTCTTTAATCTTATCGATTAAAAGTCTTGGTTTTGACTCGTCCTCGACTAAAGTCTCTGGAATACCTGGTGGGATTGAAGTCCTGCAGCCAGAAGTAGGAGATGAAGGTGGAGAAGATGATGGAGAGAGACGTAGCGAAGCCCTTCAGGATGTTATCTGCATATTTTATGACTGCTGCAACGATCAACCCACCCAAAGCCTGAAGAGAGAGAAAACAAAACAAAAAATGACATGTTAAAGGAGAATCTTTATTTATTTATTTGTTTTTCAGTCACGTTTAGTAAAATAAATAAATAAACAAACAGCGTACCTGCAGAATAATGACCACACAGGTCACGCCATTAAAGCCCTGGAATATTCCGCTCTCCTGAACCTTCTCACCATCACACACAAAAACTCCCATGAGTGCAAAAATGAACCCGAACAAACCTGCAGGGTGAGAAGACACCCTGTTAATGTACAGGACTGGCAATCAGAAGGTCGCTGATTCAAGCCCCACATCTACCAGCATGTCAGTGTATACAGCCTCAGCTGTAAAACCTAAACATAGGTGTAGCTAATAAATACTTTTGGAAACGCCAAGAGTGTACAGTGTGACCGGGTCTAAAGAACACAAAACTGGACCCCTGAGCAATGGAGAATTATAATATGCTCACCATGTTTACACAATATAAACAAATATATGTGAACGTCTGATCATGACTCCCAGCACCAACGTCTGTCCGTTCATGTACCAATTATGGACTAAACGAAGGGCTAGACGTTCTAATTTGGGCGGTACGGTGGCTAAGTGGGTGGCACTGTTGCCTCACAGCAAGAAGGTCCTGGGTTCAATCCCCAGTTTGCATGTTCTCCCCATGTCTGCTCCGGTTTCCTCCCACAGTCCAAAAGCATGCAGTCAGGTTAATTGGAGACACTGAATTGCCCTATAGGTGAGTGTGTGTGTGTGTGTGTGTGTGTCTGCCGAGCGATGGACTGGCTCCCCGTCCAGGGTCGTACTGTGTGCCTTGCGCCCATTAAAAAGCTGGGATAGGCTCCAGCACCCCCCGCAACCCTGATTGGATAAGCGGTTAAGAAAGTGAGTGAGTGAGTGAATTGATCTATTCCTAAGATGTTTGGTGAGGATCTTCCCCAAGCTGATGCAACAAAGTCGGAAGCATATAATGTTCTTTATATCACTGATTTTACACAAATGAGCTTAATAATTAGGAGGGGGGCAACATCCAGAGTATCAGGCGGGTTTTACAGATCCAGGCGCACCCTATTGTGCAAACACTCTTTTTTAAATGGGGCTCCAGATTAAAAACAAAGTGAAAATGCTCCTGTGATCACCAGGATGAAGCCAAGCTTCTTGCTTGACCCCATTAATGCTTGAAAGGAGGTTCTGGATTGGAGAACTGAATTAGATCTACACCTCCGTCATTCCTTAAAGAAGTGGAATTATTTTTTTGAATAATGGTCCAACATCCCACCAGGATGCAGATAATGGAAATCCAGGACGTACTAGAGCCGCTCTCCAGTTGTTTGTATGTTTCATTGACACAATCGTTTAACTAACAGCAGTAAATCTGGATCTGACTGTAGGGGAGCAGGGCGTGGTCCTCAAACACACACAGTTAAAACACCTCAGCTAATAAACTCATGACTTATTATTTACCTAAAGGTTCTGCTTTCTCTTTTATACACCACCATGAGCAAAGTAAACGTTCCCACCTCGAGTGAATATTAGCTTTGATACTTCAGCTTTAAGTTTCACCGTAACGACGCGTGATGCATAAATAAAACCACGAGCAATGAAACGTCGGCTGACCCAGCTGGATGTTCCGGATCCAGACGCTCTGCTTGGTCTCCTTGAGGATCTTCTCGAAGTAAACGCCGGCGAAGCCGCTGGAGAAACAGGCCGTTATCACCGCCAGCACGCCGACGAGCTGAGAACCCACAAACTGCTCCGTCCTCTCCGGGTCCGAATGAGTCTTTGAAGGCCACTGGAACGAGAAACAGTGAAATGGTTTCAGTGGTTTTCAAAACTGATTTTGTTTTTGTGTTCAAAAGTTTGGCTTCAGTATTGTGAGATTTTTCAGAATCAGACAGACAGACAGACCAACAAACAGACAAACCGACAGACTGAGCGACAAACAGACAGATAGACTGACTAGCCGAAAGGACAAACTGACAGACAGAGAGACAGACAGACAAACCAACCAACACACAGACAGACAGACCAACCAACCAAGAGACAGATCGACTGACAGACAGACCAACAGACCTACAGACAGAGAAAGAGACAGACAGACTGACAAATAGACAGACCGACCAACTGACAAACAGGCATACACATAGACAGACAGACAGACAGCTGACACCAACTGACTGACAAACCGACAGACCAACCAACCAAGCGACAGATAGACAGACAGGTAGACTGATAGACAGACTGACAAACCGACAGACCAACAGATCGACAGACAGACTGATGGACACCGAGACAGACAAACCAAGCAACCAACAGACAGATAAACAGACCGACCGACAGAGAGCCAGACAGACAGGCAGACATGAAGACAGACAGACAGACAAACAGATAGACAGACTGACTGACCGACTAACACACAAACAGACAGACTAACCCACAGACTAAACGATAGACAGACACATACCGACAAATAGACAGGTAGACAGACCGACCAGCAGACAAACAGGCATACACATAAATAGACAGACAGACAGACAGATGGACAAACAGACAGGTGGTAATCTTGACATGTTTAACATCAGGCAGCATAAAAACAGACAAATGAAACGAAGCTGATGAGCGCAATAAATGATATAAATATAACATATACTGTATATAAAATATAAAATACTCAATGTGCTCAGCAACAGTGAATATAAACATAAAATAAAATATAAACCTGAGATATGGTACGGCTTTATTACACATTTCTGACAGTGGCTTTATAATCAATAAAGTAAGTATATACAGTATGCATACATACACGTACATACACATACATGCACATATACACATATACACACATTTATATACACAGCTACTGTGTATGTATAAACAGGGTTTGTAAATTGCAAGAGAAAAGTTATGATGGAAAATCAACGTTTGCTTGAGAAGAATTGCAGAAGAACCTGAAAGCAGCAGAAGTAACAATCACACAGAGCAGAGTAAACAAACTACTCTGAACATACTCATATACTGCTAATAAGAAGCATGACAATGCTAAAGTGTGTAAACTTAGAACATAAGAAGACTTTTATAATAAAACAAAGATAATAATGAGCTGCTCATGATTGGAGAAAAGAGGGTTGAGTTGAGATTTTAACCTACAGTGATGTTTGGAAGTGGGATCATCATGATATGGTGCTGCTTCACTAATGGAGCATTACACGTCATTTAAGAAAACATGAATGAAGTGGGTGTATTGGGACGTATTTGGGAGAACGTAAAATCAGCTGCACCCTCGTTATCTGCAGAATCAGACTCTAAGGTTTGTACACAGACCTTGTTGGTTTGCCTTGTGTGTTTGCAAAGTTGGGTGTGTGTTTAAAAAAGTTCTACTTCTTGGATCTCCTGTTCCGTGTCTGTAATAAAGCAATAAGCCACGAGAGGCCGTGCATTACTGTGATTTTAGCACGGGGATGACGTTTTTGGCACGACGCGAAGCGGAGTGCCTAAAACTTCTTTCCCCGTGCTAAAATCATAACAGTAATGCACGGAGGATCCAAAACTAAAGGGTTGAACTTTGTAAAATAGCTTTTGGGCAATAATAATAATAACAATAATAAAAATAATAATAAAAATCATAATAATGATGATAATAATAATGATAAAAAATAATAATATCAATAACAATTATGAAAATAATAATAATGATAATAATAATAATATAATAATAATCAAAGTAATAATAAAAATAATAATAATAACAATAATAATAATAATAATATAATAATAATAATATAATAATAATAATCAAAGTAATAATAATAATAATAATAATATAATAAAAATAATAATAATATAATAATAATAATTTTAAAAAAAACCAAAAAAACCACACTGGTTCTAACAGGTTTCAGCAGATTTGTGTTCTTCGACTGTTGTTTACTAAAACTTGAGAAATGAAATGTTTACTATGGAAGCACTTCTGTAAGTCGCTCTGGATAAGAGCGTCTGCTAAATGCAGAAAATGTAAATGTAATAATAATATTAACAATGATAATAATAAAAAAAAAAAAATATTAATAATAATGATAATAATAAAAATGATATAATAATACAATATAATAATAAAAATAATATAATAATAATAATGATAATAATAATAATAATAATAATAATAATAATAACAATAATAATAATAGAAATAGTAAGCACAACATCAAAAGGGCCCAATATTATGGAGTGAATCCTCAGGATCCTCAGATTCTGACCTTTCCACCGGAAACGGATCTACAGGCCCGACAACACATTCGTCAAGTTCAAGAAATTAAAAACTATATATTTTTAACCGTTTGTTGGAGACCAAGACAAACAGACTCGAGACTGCGACGAGATTAAGAGTCTCAAAAACCACTACACCTACAGCGGTAACATAGATATAAGAGCAGTATTAGAATGTAATTACCTGTACGAGAGTGATTCCCATTATGAGGAGGACTAAAGAGAACCACTGGTAGACCCCGAGCCTTTTGCCCAGCATGGCGACAGAGAACATGGCAGTGGTGAGGATCTTCAGCTGATACGTCACCTAGAAAACGCCGGCAAACCATAAGAATATGTCCAGGGTTTTAACAATACAGTAAACTGTGCTAAATGTGTGAGGTTAAATTTTAAGCTCGCTTGACTGTGGACAGTGACGAGCACGTTCCAGCAGTTTCTTCATGGTTTATGAGCTACATCAGACCCTCGTGTTAAATTCTCTCTCATCATACCGTGACAGTTCGGGTTTTTATTCTTTACTAGGTGTAGCCACACTTGCTCTATTTATATGGGCACAGAGACGACACCAGCTGAGTATATTTTTGACCCTGCAGATTTTTCAGAAAGCTCACGATGAACCTGTTCCATTTTTTCAGCCTCAGACAAAGAAGAGTCGCAGAAATCATAAAAAGCGTGACTGCCGGGCACATGTGCCACCTACAAGTGTGTGTAAACATTTGACCTGAATCGCTGCACTTCACCCTGACCAACGTGACGATGGGTTCCTCGCTGAAGGTTCCCTCAGGATCTTCAGGCGTATTTACCTGGTACGTAGCGGCATCCAGGTTGGACAGGGCCAGGTAGAGGAGGTTGTTCTGCAGGGTGTAGATGCCCGACGGGATGGCCAGCTTCATGGTCTCCAGGGGCTTGTTCACGATCTCCTCCTTTAACACCCGATTTAGTGACTGGACGCTGAACCCTGAAACCGGAGGACACAGAGGAATGTGAAAACCCTCCAAAAACAACTGCGTCCCTGACCCTAAAAATCTCCACAAGATACACAACAAGGACAAACGTATCGGTACACCCCTTATCATTTTGAAATTCAAATGATTCAACCACAACAAATTGCTAACAGGTGTAATAAGTCAGATATATAAAGAAAAATTCTACGCTTCCAACTTATATACGTACTTCTGAGCTCTAATTTTCCAAACATTATATGCTTTATGGCCAGAAATATTTGGACACCCCTCCTTATAACTGGGTTAATCCACATTCATTACTGTCAGGTGTATAAAATCAAGATACAGTCATACAGTTCCTGTTCAAATATTAAATTAAATAAACATTTCACGTCAGTCATTAAATTACATTCATAAACTGAATGATAGAAGCTCCCTTAATAGTTGAATCTAAACCCAGAACATCCAGCGACGGTGCGTCATGTTCATGCTCTGTCTCAAATACCAAAATTCTCCTCCTGCAGCCACAGAATCGGGTGTTAGTTTTCCAGACTCAGTTACCCGAATTGTGTTTTTAGCTGTTAAATCGCTAAACACATTTTAATTTCACGGCAAATTGCATATTTCACGGGAAACGGCTCATTTCACAGTCCGTGACACGGTTTTCCCGTACTTTTAACCCTTTGGAACGAATTGGAATGCCGATTGTAAGCCAGGTCTTTTAGTCCGACATCAGTGTCAGAGCTCAACACTCCTACAGAAGTCCTGTACAAAAGAGTGAAGGTTATTTTGGATAGATGATTGTCCTAATGAAGAGTCGTCCACATACTTTTGGCTATAAGATTTTACAAGGGTTCTTCTATTTAACTCTATTTAAAAAACAAACTCCATCACTTTTGTACATTGTCGTCTTCTGATGAATTTTTCCAGTGTCATACCGACTTTTTAATGCCGTCAGCAAAAAACATTTTTGGTTGAGCTCGTAGCCACTGATGCGCCGCTGCTTTCACATCATCATCACATGAAAATCTTCTTCCCCTTAAAGCTTCTTTCAGCGTCCAAAAAGGCAGAAATCAGATGGAGCTAAATCCGGACTATAAGCGTCTCTCAGACACGAGCGATTCCTCCTCCCTCCCACCCTCACCGCTTATAACCACAATGTAAAAGTGCGGAAACTTTTTGAAGATCCCTCATACATAATTTCAAGGATTCCCCACAAACAGCAGGAGAACAGACCCTCGTACTCACGGTTGTTGCTGAAGACGAGCGCGGTGCAGATGAAGATCTTGAGGACCTCGGCGCACAGCACGGCGGAGGAGGCGAGGTACCGCGGACCGTCGGCCTGCAGCGTCCGCGAGTAGCGCATGGTCAGCACCAGAGACGTGGTCTGGAGCACCAGGACCCCCAGAGAGACGTACTTCAGCCTGCCGGTCGCCGACACCCTGGAGACCCCCGACACCTTGGCGACGCCCAGCGAAGCGGCCGTGGTGGAGACGCTCACTTTGGACTGAACCAAAAAAGAAACAAAACACATAGGTGTGGATGTAGCATGCTCCAAGCGACCCCACCGTCGTTTGTTCTATGTTCGGACATACTTACCTGCTCCTGACTGATCAGCATGGTCAGTGTCCAACTCCCGGGTTTCAAACGTCTCCGATTTCCTTAAGACTCAGTCGGCGTGATCAGATTTTCATAGAGAACTCACATCCAGCCCTGAAAACAACAACAAAAGAATCCATGACCGTCGCAGCAAGAAGGGTGTGGGTTTGATTCCCAGGGTTGTTTCTGCATGTTGTTTGCATGTCCCTGTGACCATGTGGTTGCCTTAAAGTCCAAAGACGTACAGTCAGACCAGTTGCAGATACTAGAACATGTCCTGAGTGAGGGTGTGTGTGTGTGTGTGTGTGTGTGTGTGTGTGTGTGTGTGTGTTCCTCACGATGGACTGGCGACCTGTCCGGGGTGTTTCCTGTCCTTCTACCAATAAATCGGACCCACCGTGACCCTGACCAGGATATCACGGTGGTAAAACAGTTGACTGACACTCTATACGCTATACGGCTCTCTGTGAGACTCTGTCACTGGCAGGTAAAAACATGTGGCCAACTGACTCTCCATACGCTATCCGGCTCTCTGTAAGACTCCCTCACTGGCAGGTAAAAAGTTAGAACAATTGGAGATACTAGTAAATGTCCTTTGTGTGTGTGTGTGTGTGTGTGTGTGTGTTTGTGTGTGTGTGTGTGTGTGCGTGTTCCTCACACTGGACTGGCGACCTGTCCGGTGTGTTTCCTGTCTTTCTACCAATGAATCAGACCCACCGTGACCCTGACCAGGTTAACAAGGTGGTAAAACAGACAGTGGACTGACTCTCCATACGCTATACGGCTCTCTGTGAGACTCCATCACTGGCAGGTAAAAAGTCAGACCAATTGGAGATAATAGAAAATGTCCTGAGTTTGTGAATGTTTCTGGCGATGGACTGGCGTCTTGTCCGGGTGTTTCCTGTTTTTCTGCCACTGAATCGAACCCACTGTGACCCTGACCAGGAGTCAGGAGTGTGTCTGAGTGAACTTGTGCCCAGTTGATCCAAAGAGCCAGACACTAATCGACTTTCCAAACCATTCACCAAACTTGTCAAACCTTTGTCCACGGGGCACAGTGATGCTGGAGGTCCTTCCCCAAACTGTTTAAGTCTACAGTATAATTGATTTGATGCCTTTGATTTTATACACCTATCAGCAACGGGTGTAGCTCATTATAAAGCAAATATGTACAGAACATCCAGAGATCATGAAACAAACACATCAAGCTGTGGGTGGCTGGCGACTCTAGAGACCCAGATTTGATCCTTGACTCTGGTTATTGTCTGTTGACTTCTCTGTGCCCAATAAAATAGGCTGTTGCTCGACCGTGGACAGTGTCACCCATGTTCCGTCGGATTCTTATTCATGGCTGATGGTTCTGATGGTTCTTAGATCAAATCTGATCATCCAAACAAATTTCCTCTCAGCATCCAATGCTGACGGTTTGGGGTTTTTTTCTGACCCTGGAAGGAAACCACTGTTCCATCTAATATTTCAGGTACTTTGGTTTCCAAAGCTGCTGTCTGGGGTGTTTCCTGCTTTTCTCCTATAAAATCAGACCCACTGTGACCCTGACCATGATAACGAGGTGGTAAAACAGACAGTGAATGATTGAATGAACTTCACATGATTAAAATAATGATACGGTGTTAAAAGCTGCCTTGGTTCACATCTGATCATCCAAACAAGCATTCAACACTGACAGTTTGGGTTTTCTTTCTGACCTTGGCAAGAATCCCACTGTTCCATGTACTTTTTCAGGTACTTTAGTTTCTAAAAGCATGTAGGAGAAGCACCGGTTCCTCTAAATTGCCCCCTTTGTGTAGGTAAATGAATGAACAAGTGAGACGTAACAGATGTTTGGTGTGTTCTGGACCTGCAGTCAGTGTTTCCTGGTGGGCTCCGGACCCACAGCGACCCTAATTCTTAAATAAAATAGACTACAGTAAAGTTTTTAAACACATTTATCTGTAAATATAAATAAGTGAGAATTATGTGGGATTAAAAGGAAATATGCTTAAAAATGTAATACTAATGTAAGACCAGCTGTAATAAAACACATTGCCCCGCCGCTCACTCACTTTGTTGATAATCATCATCATCATTTTCATTTTTCCCACTACGTCATCCTGGTCAGGGTTGTTTAGGGTCCAGTTTTACTAAAAAAAAAAAAAAAACAGGGCGCCAATCCATCTCTAGGCTTCGGCCACCCCCTAAACTTGTAGACACCCCTCAGCTGATCATGTCTGTGTGGGCGCCAGGCTGGCTGATAGCACCTTGAATGTTTGTTTACAAGAGAAGGAGGAATACAGATCATACAGATCATCCTGGTCAGGGTTGTTTAGGGTCCAGTTTTCCTGAAAAAAACCCAGAACAGGGCGCTGATTCATCTCTAGGCTTCGACCACCCCCTAGAACCCTAGACACCCCTCAGCTGATCATGTCTGTGTAGGGTCCAGGCTGGCTGATAGCACCTCGAATGCTTGTTAACAAGAGAAATACAGATCATACAGATCATCCTGGTCAGGGTTGTTTAGGGTCCGGTATTACTGAAAAAAAACCTGAACAGGGCGTTGATCCATCTCTAGACTTCGGCCACCCCCTAGACTCGAAGACACCTCTCAGCTGATCATGTCTGTGTAGGCGCCTGGCTGGCTGATAGCACCTTGATTGTTTGTTAACAAGAAGAAGAGAAATACAGATCATACAGATCATCCTGGTCAGGGTTGTTTAGGGTCCAGTTTTCCTGAAAAGACCCCCAAACAGGGCGCCAATCCATCTCTAGACTTTGGCCACCCCCTAGACCCATAGACACCCTCCAGCCGATCATGTCTGTGTAGTGTCGAATGTTTGTTAACAAGAGAAAGTGAAATACAGATTTTCGTCTTAAAGGCTCAGTTCAGTCCATCCTGAAAAAGCTGGGAAAATGTGAAGCTACATCCACACTGCATGAGTCAGGCCGGCCCTGTAGACCAACCGTCAACACAAACAGTGTTGGGGTCTGAGAGTGACATTCATGATTCCACTATATTCAAAAGAACCTGAAGCATCTTTAATCCTTCACATCATCCAATAAAATAATAAAGTCAGGTGAGCGTTCACCACTTACCGCGACCGTCATCGTGAAGGGAACGTCAGCGCTCCGTTCCTAAACGCTGCGACACCCTCTGCGCACACAGGGAGGAATCCGCCCGGTCCTTCTGTGAGTCCTGTTCCTGATTAAACTCTGCACACATCTCCTAAAGCTGCACCTTAACAAGTAAAAGACTCTCTGAGAAGCTCTCATTAACCCCGCCCGCTTTAAACCGCCCTCCGTCGAGTCAGGGACGCCTGCGCCGGCCCTCCACTTCCACCACACCTGCGTGTCACAGTGCTGACAGGTACAGTTTCATAAAAGCTCTTTATTTATTCATTCATTCATTCATTCACTCGTTTCCTCGTCCGGCTCACGTGCTCTCACATTCTAACTGTAAAGAAGTGATTTCTGGGTTGAAAAACGGGAGAAGTGAGGCAACAGAGTGGGGGAACCCCGTGAGTGTGTGTGTGTGTGTGTGTGTTGGGGGGGTTAAAGTGGAGTTAAACACACTAGTGGTCCTGTGCTGGTTTTTGGAGGGGGGTTAAGCAGACAATCCCTCCCTCTGTGTGCGCCCACTAAATGTTTAGGAGGAATTTTACCCTCATGCCACATGGACACAGCACACACACGTCAGCTTCGTATAGTCGGGTTCAGTTCCTGATGGAGGAGATCATGAGAAGTAACACGTCGACTTTCCTTGAACGATCTGAAGTTTATTAAACATGCAAACATGCAGGTATATGGTGAACAGAAGAGGGGGTCACGTAAACCTAAACTCATTCACATTATCAACCCCAAATCAGAAAAAGTTGGGACAGAATGGAAAATGAATGCAAATAATACAAAAAACACAGAGTTTCTTACATTTACTATTTGATTGCAGACAGGATGAACCTGAGATATTTCATCTTTTATCTGCTGACAGAGACGATTGTTTAGGTTGTGAGTCTCACTAAGAATAACAAGACGTAGACTGTCTCTCAAAATATGATAGTAAAATATGATAGTTAATAATCATAAACGTGAAATACAGTATAAATGTATTCTAACATTAAACACAAAGACCTGCTGAAGCACTCGCTCACTCAGTAAACATTATCCAGTGTGACCACGCCCGATCATCATGACAAGTGAATGAAAAATGTGCTGTGTCACTTAATTACCAGATTATTAATTTTAATGATGTCAACCAGCGACGTTTTCTACGCTAATGATGGATAAATATATAATTATATATACAAGTGGGTCATGAACACACCTACAGCACACCTAATATGTTAATGTCCCCGCTAGTAGTAAAGTCTGCTTGACTGTGGACAGAGAAATGTGGTGATTTCCAGCAGCTTCTTGCTTTACATCTGAACTCCTGACCTCGGCACAGAGACCACTGTTCCACATACCTCGTACTAACAGGCAGTTTATCTGTACAGATGAATTTGGAGCCTGTACAGATCTGTACAGAGCTTCAGAGACTTTCCCACTGAATTTCAGCCAATCGTTGTCACCAGTGAGGAATTAGGAGGCCATGCAACAACGATAAGTGACAATGTAGAACTTTCAACACCCCCAATTATTCATCTGAGCTGCTTTATGTATATTTGACCAGAAAACTCAAAATAAACTTCTTACATTTGTAAATTTGAATCACGGAATAATACAAGTTAATGAAGTAATATAAAGTGGACAAAATAGGTGAACGTCTGACCATAAGCTTACTGAAGCTTACATAAGCTTGCTGCCTCCCTTGACGCCATAACAGCCTCTAACCTGTCAGCAAGGCTTTCCATAAAGCTTTGAAGCTTTGCCCATGTTGTCAAAAGGTCATGTTGTCATTTGTAAGGTGTGGCACTGATGTCTGGCTGGCTTTTTCTTGGTCAGGGTCGCTGTGGGTCCCGTTTCACACTCCTTGGATTCCTTGGACTGATAGCGCTGTTGGATATGATGGAATTCATTGCAGTGCCACTACTCAGAAACCTGTTTATTAAAGGCTATTGTTTTAAGACATCGAACTTGGTGTAAAGAGCACAAAACATGGACCACTGAACGCGAAAGAAGTAACCGCGACCCTGACCAAGAAGTAGCGGTCAGGAAAAAGAGCGTGCTCTGGTTCTCCGTGTCTATAGATGGCGCTTCTTCATTTTGCCAATGAGGTACCGCTTTCAAGCGTTCGAAGTAGTGTAGGCCGTTTGTTAAATAACTATCTATTTAATCTATAGTGCACTAGTTAGGCAGTAAATTGCAGCCATTTGTTCCCTAGATAGTGCGCTAGTGTAGTAAATATGGAACCTTATTGAAACGTAACGCCGCCTGTGAAAAACGTGAGCATGGTAACAGTATAGTAAGGTTTCTTCAACAGCTTACAGACTTTAAATAGTAAAAATGGTTCGCAAATTAAAGTTTCACGAGCAGAAGCTGTTAAAGAAAGTCGATTTTATTAACTGGGAGGTTGATAATAATCTACATGAAGTGAAAGTGCTGAGAAAATTCCACATTGAGAAGAGAGAGGACTACACCAAGTAAGTACAGTTAGCCAGTAGGCTAACGAGCTACAGAAGCTCATGTGTGTGTGTGTTGAAATTATCTTTATGTTCCATCAGGTTTCTTCCAGACCTTGACAAAGAGACAACTGTTCCATGTACCTTGTATATATGTTCAGATTATTTTGGGACTTGAAGTTGGTTAGAAATGGCTCAGATCTGCTGTGATTCGTCCATTGTAATGTTTGTTGCTTAGTTTAATGGGTGCAGTTCCGTTTGTATGGGCACAGAGGAGTCACCAGTTGTACGTATTAGTAGGACTAAGTAGTCACAAAGCAAAATGATAAACTTTCAACACCATCAACGACTCATATAAGTTCTTATATGTGCAGTGGCACCAAAAAGTATCTGGACACTTAAGTCACACTTAAATGTATGAGATTACAACAGGGTACGAGTGCTGGACTGGCCTGCCTGCAGTCCTGACCTGTCCCCTATAGAGAACGTGTGGAGAATTTTGAAACAACGACGACCCCCCCGTACTGCTGCACATCTTGAGAGGGGTCTCCTCGGTGCCAAAACGACTTTTAAGTGGTGAAAAGGAACGGCAACATTACAAAGTGGTAAATGCTTTACTGTCCCAACTTTTTTGTGCAGTGGCACCAAAAAGTATCTGGACACTTAAGTCACACTTAAATGTATGAGATTACAACATGTGAGACCGAGTGCCCTCCCCCAAAACAACAAAGATTGTTAAACAGAAGGTTAAAATATAAAAAATTAACTATATTCCTTAATAGTATGCAAACGTATGTGGAGACACTAAATTAGAGATTGCAGTGACAGTGTTTGCATATTTACTTTGGCAGAACTCCCAGATCTGACCATTTCTGGACATGAAATCAGTCAGATTTGGGAGTTCTGCCAAAGTAAATATGCAAACATTTGTGGTGCAAGTTTCCCTGCGAACAAAACACAACAGCTTCAACAGTTAGCCTATTCTTTTTCCATTTGCTATTTAGCTCCTTTCTGTGTGGAGTTTGCATGTTCTCCCCGTGTCTGTGTGGGTTTCCTCCAGTAGCTTCGGTTTCCTCCCACAGTCCAAAGACTTGTGAACTGAAGAATCTTGTATAACCAGGAATTACGTGTTCTGTCATGACTGTAACCAAAGTGTGTAAAACAAGACGTTAAAACCCTAATAAATAAATAAATAAATAAATTCTCCACTTGGTACCACAGATGCTCCACAGAGTTTGAAAACTGACTAAGTGTGTTTTAGATCATCAATCTGCTGGAAAATCCATTTTGTTTCTTCACTAATTTATTTGTATTACCTGCAAGTTTTCATCCACAATGTTTTTGTACATTCAGGTTCACTATGACCAACAGCACTAGGAAAATCAGCCCTGGACTCTTGTCCTTTTTCCACTGTGCCGTTTGTTTAATGATCTGAATTCATTAAGCGTAACACACATTCAATAACGGAGGCAAACAGAACGGGAGCGATTACTTTAATGTGCTGTTGAATCCATTTCTGTTTTTATGCAGTGTGTTTGTTTAAAATTCGATCTGATGACCTGTTGTGTTTCTAAGATATAACAAACTGAGCCGGAGCATCAGAGAGCTGGCGCAGAAGATCCGTGACCTGGACGAGAAGGACGGCTTCAGAGCTCAGAGCACCACGCAGCTGCTGGACAAACTGTAAGTCTGATTCTCTTTGTAAAAACATGCAGAGGTTACCACAAGGGAATGAATAAAAAAAAACACACACGACACTGGATTCTATGATTATTAACCTTCCACCTGTAAATACACAGACGAATTAATAAATATTACTCTGGGTGGCAAGAAAGAAGGAGAATCTTCTAACACTGTTTTTCCCTTGAACAGTTACGGCATCGGCTTAATCCCCACCAAACAGAATCTGGCCCTCGCTAATCAAGTCAGCGCCTCGTCCTTCTGCAGGTAAGAACCTGTTTTGGTCACTGGTTCAATCCAGAACTTACTAAAGTCCTCAGACATGATTTGTGGGGTGGCGTCGGGGGTTACGGGTTGGTATAAGTCTTGGTATAAGTAGGTTTTGGTTCGTAATTAACTGGGACTAGCCCCTTATTTGGTATTCGTCTTGCTTGGCATGGCTTTGAGTGTCACTTGTTTAGTAAGTTCTGGAGTGATCCAGAGTGCCAAAAGTCATCAGACACTGGTGTGTTGTCCAGAAGTCAGTCCAGTGTTGGATACAATATAGGATATGGAATAAGCACCAAATGGTGTCCAATCATCATAAGATGACGTGCACCACATGGTATGTAGGGTATGTAACCCTGACTTAAACGCAGTGGTTGCTCAACGTGTAGGTACTGGACCTCGTAGTTGCCAGGTTGCCGATGTTGGGCCCCTAAGCAAGGCCCTTAATTTTCAATCGCTTCAGAGAAAAGCATCCACCAAATCCTGAAAATGTGAACGAGCATGGTGCCCCTAGATTCTACACAAGAGGACCTGGCTCACAATCGGCGTTCCAATTCATCCCAGTCGTTTTCATTGAGGACCCTGTTTTTTATGGACGTCACTTTACCCTCAGGGGTGCAGTCATGCCAGAGTAGAAAAGGGGGCCTTCCCCAAAGTGTTGCCACAAATTTGAAATCGTACTGTATAAAAGCATGGATGGATGGATGGACCATGGTGGTGTATTGTTGATACAAGTGCTTAGAACAGACGTGTGATATTTATTTATTTATTTTTACTTAGAATTTAATCTGAATTTAATTCTGCTTAAAGTGACTCGTAATCCCTGGGTTACTGATCCTCATGTTTTCGCTCGCTTCTTCCTGCAGGAGGCGGCTGCCGTGGATCATGCTGAAGCTGCGCATGGCTCAGAACCTCAAGAACGCCATCATGTTCATCGAACAGGGACGTATCCTTCACACGTGCTGCATTCTAGTGCATTCAAGTCGTTTACTATGAGATATGAAGTAAAACGTGTTCTATTGAGGGTTTGTTCAAAGTGATTCACTGATTGAGCGCCTTACAGTAATGACTCTATATTAAATAGTCAAATGGGTGTAAACGCCCGTCTAATCGAGTTCAGGTGTTCCAGCCACACCTGAACTTATCTGCTCCAGAAAAGACGTTTCGCTTTCAAACTGTTTAGTGTGGAAAAAACCTGTCACCGACCAGGGAACTGAATCCCGTCAAACACCTGACTGAATGAACACACACGTTCCCACAGACACCAAGACTCCAAAAGACTGTTATAGATGCAAGTGACCACGCTTTTTGGACAAGCTCATGAGCAGATGTCCAGATACTTTTGGTGAAACGATTGTTATTTGTAAATACACTTACGTTCAGACAGTGAGGAGGAGGAATCAAACCCAGGTGATACAGAGGGTGAGCTCTGTGTTCCATTTATTTTTGGACAGTTTTGTTTCTCTTCATTTTCCTTTACTTGGTGTCGCAGATATTCGTGTCGGGCCGGAGATCATCACAGATCCTGCATTTCTTGTCACAAGGTCAGTCCTGATGTTCCGAAGGCAATAAATACTAGACGTGTTTTTGGTGTCAACTTGGTGCCTTAGCGATTGTGGGGTCGGGTCGGGGGTTATGGGTTGGTATAAGTTCACTTGACCAGCTCTTATTTGGTATTTGTCTTGCTTGGCATGGCTCTGGGTCTTGACTGGGTCTTGTTTGGCATGGCTTTGGGTCCTAATTAGGTCTTGCTTGGCATGGCTCTGAGTCTGGACTGGTTCTTGCCACTTTTTGGTGTTTTATTGTTTCATATCTGCTGACAGGAACATGGAAGACTTTGTGACCTGGGTGGACTCGTCCAAGATCAAACAGCACGTCATGAATTACAAAGAGGAGGTAGGACACACTTAGCCTAAAGTCCGTAGACACACAAACATCACATATAAAATCCTGGGCATCAATAAGAACATCATTTGCTATATAATACATGATATACCCCCAACATAAAGTGGAGACTGTTATAGCCACAAGGAGGCCAGTGGCTTTGAAACTGGATGTGGTCGATTGTGGACACAGAGAACTGACGCTGATCCACTGAGGAATCCGGCTCTAATTTAGTGCCACGCTGCTTTATTAGTCCCCCCTCCTTCCCAGAGGGTTCAGCTTTCCATACTGGAAGAGTGAGTGGAAATAGTAGCTGAACTTGAGCCTCAGGTGTCGTATAATAGCATTTAAGAACGTTAATTACAGTCATTTGAATTAATAATATAAAATTAAAGCTGTTCGACTGGTTTTGCTGCATTTTTCTATAGTTTGATGTGTATATTTTTAAATGTTTATAATAATAAACTCTGTAGTAAACGTGAAACCGTTTGTAGGTTACAGGCTCAGTCTAATCTCATTCGTTTAGAACCTTAAAATTACAGTTTATTCCTTCAGACTGTTAGAAATGGTGTCGTAATTTGTGTTTTTTTTTCTTTATGTCTTTATTTCCACAGCGTGACGATTTTGATCTCGTGGTTTAAAGCAGTTGATGGATTCATACACTCAGACGAACGAGATATAAGATGAACAAATACGAGATAAACACATTTTTAGATTAATAATAGATAAAACAGCTCCTAACATTAGGAACATTTCTGATAGAGAATGAGTGGATATCCCATGAATTGTTGTATTTATTTGATTATTTTTTTCATGATTGTGTGTTTTTTAATAAAAAAACATTGTTACCACATGATCTGGTTCATTATGAATGTTTCTTCTGAATGTTTCCGGACTGCTGAGTTGTCTGTAACGTTTTCAGTACCAGTCAGTAAACCTGGCAAGGGCCAGTCACTAAAAACGACCCTGATATGTAGTGCAGCCACGCCCACAGTTCTTCTAAAACCTGTCCTCTTTATATGCAAAACATCTTAAACCTAAATTAGAAAGCCAAGATTCAGTTTATTAGGAGGTACTTTGATGCATTTTTTCTTTTGGGTGAAAGCACAATGTTTACTTTGCGATTTCTATTTGGTCACCGCTGCTTGTTTTGCACTCTGTGTGCAATATTTGCTGAAATATATACAAGGGTGGCCCGCTGGCTCGGGTGGGTAGCACTGTCGCCTCACAGCGAGAAGGTTTGATCACCAGGTGGGGCGGTCCGGGTCCTTTCTGTGTGGAGTTTGCATGTTCTCCCCGTGTCTGCGTGGGTTTCCTCCGGGTGCTCTGGTTTCCTCCCACAGTCCAAAGACATGCAAGTGAGGTGAATTGGAGATACTAAATTGTCCATGACTGTGTTTGATTAAAGTTAAAGACTTGAACTGATGAATCTGGTGTAAGCAGTAACTACCGTTCCTGTCATGAATGTAACCAAAGTGTAAAACATCACGTTAATAAATAAATATATAAATATGTACAGTACTGCAGTAAAAAAGTGTAATTGCCCCCTTTTTAATTGCCTTGCTTTTTGCTGGATCCAACCTTTATACCCAATCATGATTCCCTCACCTGTTACTATTATACCTGCTCATTGTGGAAGGTTTTAAAATCATTTGCCTTAAATACTTAATAAACATTTCACTTTTTTTTTTGGCCCATGTGCCACCTTTTTTGAATGGAATCGAATTCAAAATCAATATTTACATTATCCAATCAGGTTTTTGTAGTTTTGGCAGTTTTAAGACTCAAAAGAATTAACAAATCACATTGTTTTTATTGTAAAGAGACATTAACGTGTTACTGTTAGTTTTACTACTATATGGTTTAATCACAAATTACACCTTGACGTCATTCTTTATTTATTCCTTATTTAGTGCCCAACTATGGTGAGCACGAAGAGATTTGAAACACAGCCCTTGATTGGATGCGTTATTAATAATCTTTTTTAAAACTTTTTGTTGCCTTTAAAATGAATTGTGGATTTTATAAATGTAAAAAATATAGTGTTATATATGTAACGTTTACGCACCTATGCAAATAGTAGTAACAACAATAATATTATAATCAATATAAGAATTAATAGTTACGTATGAATTTATTTTTAGTTTTGTTTTAAAAATAGTTCTGGCTCGATTCTAAATTGCATTCTAAAATAAACGTAGTGCCCTATAAAAAGCGTTGACTGCATTATTTCATACCCTATGTAGTGCACATGTAGAATAAATATGGGAAGATTTGGCACACAGCCTGTACGCTAACGTTACAATGCTTTAATTTGTTTTGTATATTATTGGTTGTATATATTGTTCTGTTTTCTTTCAAATAAATTTGTGGGTGTTTTAAATGTAAAAAAAAAAACCTTAAAAACAAAACAACTGTTAGCAAAACAAAGCGAAACAGTTGTGACATATCTGACATATCGTCCAGTTTGTTTTAATAACACTCAAATGCAATGAAATGTAATATATTGGTTAACATAATAATCATTTATTTTATCTGTATATTTGTTTATTTATTTATAAATTTCTATCTCGACTGTGCTTTACAAACCGAACCGGATTTCAGATTTAAACTTGCTAAAGGTGTATTTTTCTGGCTCGATCCCAATTTGTATTTCATTTTATGCGTAGTGCATTAGAACCTGTATTATTGCGTACGCTATGTAGGGCACCTTTATAGGGAGAATGGTAAGATTAGGGACGCGGCCTGTGATTTTTTTTGGTTTTCTCATGTATACTGCTGCTGGGTTCACACGCTGGAGACGGGAGGACAGTTTTTATGCCACTGTGCCCTAAACATTATTGTAAACACCGAGTTTTATACAAAGGTAGGAATAAAATTTAACGTAATAAAGGTTAGATTTGATTTATAATTTCTCCTGTTTGAGCTGCTTAAAGAGAATTGTAGGTGATTTTGAGTGGTTTTCATTGTTGTGTTCGCTGTTGAAGGCTTTCACTGTGATGAACGGTTTTCTAGCACAACACGTAAACACAAGTATTTATTTTATTTCAATTCTTTATTATTAACATGTTGAGGGATTTAATTCCAGTTTAGCTTTGTTTACAAGTTATATAAACTGAGCGTGTTGTGGTTTTGTTTGGGTTTCTGTTCGTGTAGCAGCAGCTAGGCCGTTGATTACCAGGAGCTAATGGACAAACGCCAGCAGAAAATGTTCATGATTTACAGCCTCAGTGTTGAGATTTATGCAAATAATTTGCACAATTGATGTATAAAATCCTAAAATTCAGTCTGTTCCAGCTGTAGGTGAGCTCTGGTATGTTAGCTTAGCTTCTTATTGCTTTTTTACTGAGGGTTCAGTCTTAAATTTACATGCACAAGAGACCTACTGGTCTACATGTCATGGTAGTTTTGACTTTTTAGTTCTGTCTACATATTTGAATGCTCTGATGTTTAATCTTTTGCAGCCAAGGATCTCTGCAAGTGCAAGAAATCCACAGATACACACCCACACTGTTGAACTTTAGAAATACAATTATTTACTTGTATTTTGGTTTGAAGCTGAATCACAGATCTGGCTCATGTTTAGCAGGTTGAAGTTTCTCCACATGAGGGCGCTCTAAACACCCTGTACTTTATTTATCACTTTATTTATTTATTTATCGCCGCCTTACTTTCGCTAAGCCTACCGCAGACGGGGTACAAGCGTTGTGGCCGCCACACTTTCTCAGTCAAAGACGAGCAACTTAATTCTTGAGCTATATCATATAATTAGATTTAGATTTAAATTAGATTAGATTCAGCTTTATTGTCATCGTGCAGAATATAAGAACAGAGCTGATGAAATGCAGTAGCATCTAACCAGAAGTGCAAGATAGAGATTATTTACATATATCACAGTTAAAGTGCAGGAGTGACCAGATAAGTGAAAGGAGGAGTTAGATACTGCTGATCGTACAGTGTATAGAGTAGTGTATAATTACAGAGTGATGAAAGGTGAATAAAGGTAATACATGAGTATAAATATAGTAGAGTATAGAAGTATAGCAGTCAATAGTGCAATAGTGCCATGTGCAAATATTGATGTGCAAATTTGCAAATACATGATGGTACATATAGTATATATACACTTATCAGCCATAACATTAAAACCACCTCCTTGTTTCTACACTCACTGTTTATTTTATCAGCTCCACTTACCATATAGAAGCACTTTGTAGTTCTACAATTACTGACTGTAGTCCATCTGTTTCTCTGCATGCTTTGTTGGCTCCCTTTCACCCTGTTCTTCAATGGTCAGGACCCCCACAGGACCACCACAGAGCAGGTATTATTTGGGTGACGGATCATTCTCAGCACTGCAGTGACACTGACATGGTGGTGGTGTGTCAGTGTGTGTTGTGCTGGTATGCTTGGATCAGACACAGCAGTGCTGCTGGAGTTTTTAAACACCTCACTGTCACTGCTGGACTGAGAATAGTCCACCAACCAAATATATATCCAGCCAACAGCGCCCCGTGGGCAGCGTCCTGTGACCACTGATGATGGTCTAGAAGATGAGCGACTCAAACAGCAGCAATAGATGAGCGATCATCTCTGACTTTACATCTACAAGGTGGACCGACTAGGTAGGAGTGTCTAATAGAGTGGACAGTGAGTGGACACGGTGTTTAAAAACTCCAGCAGCGCTGCTGTGTCTGATCCACTCATACCAGCATAACACACACTAACACACCACCACCATGTCAGTGTCACTGCAGTGCTGAGAATGATCCACCACCTAAATAATACCTGCTCTGTGGGGGTCCTGACCATTGAAGAACAGCATGAAAGGGGGCTAACAAAGCATGCAGAGAAACAGATGGACTACAGTCAGTAATTGTAGAACTACAAAGTGCTTCTATATGGTAAGTGGAGCTGATAACATGGACAGTGAGGTGGTTTTAATGTTATGGCTGGTATATTACACTATACTTTGCATAATATGTACAGAGAAGGATGTAATAATAGCTGAATAATTTATTTCAGCTACTGTGGCACTGTTTATGCAAGTTTCACAGTTCCCTTCAGAGAAGTTTGTAATGGAAGTATGATAACGTAGATTTGTTCGAGTTGTTGGTCATCAGTCATTGTGTTTAAGCAGGAAAGTATTTTGAGAAGTATGACATTCAAATGATATAAATGCATCAGCAAATGCACCAGCCACATTCATTATGTAGGGGTCGGTCAGTAACCTCACTCCTCTGTCTCGTCAGGTGTGGAGGAGTGTACCATGTTGGAGAGAGAAGGGAGCGAGTGAGTGATGGGCTGCGCCTCGGCCAAGCAGTTATCGTCCGTACCTGGTGATGAGGAGGATCGGGAAAAAGCACACAGCAATGGAGACGCCTTCTCCTCAGGTAGGAGCGCCGTCAGCCTTTTTTTGGGAGGGTAGGTGGGGTACAAGGCAGGGGGGGTTCTCCTGAATTAAAAGAAATGTTTAAAATCTTGGAGTCTGGTTGGGTTGCACGTAGGAGAATGCATGCACCGACAAGGCATAACATTATGACCACTGACAGGTGAAGTGAATAACACTGATTATCTCTTCATCACGGCACCTGTTAGTGGGGGGGGGGGGATATATTAGGCAGCAGGTGAACATTTTATCCTCAAAGTTGATGTTAGAAGCAGGAAAAATGGGCGAGCGTGAGGATTTGAGCGAGTTTGACGAGGGCCAAATTGTGATGGCCAGACGACTGGGTCAGAGCATCTCCAAAACTGCAGCTCTTGTGGGGTGTGTCCCGGTCTGCAGTGGTCAGTATCTATCAAAAGTGCTCCAAGGAAGGAACAGTGGTAAACCGGCGACGGGGTCATGGGCGACCAAGGCTCATCGATGCCCGTGTGGTCCGATCCAACAGACGAGCTACTGTAGCTCAAACTGCTGAAGGAGTTCATGCTGGTTCTGATAGAAAGGTGTCAGACTCCAGGCCTCGACGGGTCAGGGCTGTTTTGGTAGCGAAGGTGGTCATAATGTTATGCCTTATCGGTGTAAATCAGAAGTACAGTCACGGTCATACGGTGGTGGTGCAAATGGCAAAATAACCTCAAAAAAGGGATTTGGAAGTGTCACAAAACCAGTGTAGCTACTGGTGCACAAAACTATTGGACGTCTGATCATATCAGGATTGACGGCGAGTTTAATAAAACAGCAGAAGTGAATCTTTGCATTTTAACTATCGAACCTTTTGTCTTCACGCCGATTATAACCGGATCAAAAGCCCGACTGGACTTCTGTCTTTCATGTCTGTGTATAGAGGGGAAGTAATGGAACATCAAAGCGACGTTATTCATTTATTTACACGCGGACCGTCGGGGCTGATCGTTAATCAAACCTCGGGACTCGTGACTGATGCTGCGTCTGTGTGTGTGTTTAGATGAGTACAAAATGAAAGGAGTGGAAAAGGTGAAGTACCTGCATGGAGAGGAGGAGCGAATGAACACCCGCAACCAGGAACATCTGGTACACACACACACACACACACACACACACACACACACACACACACGCGTGCAGGTTAACCTGGGTACTAAGTGGAAAATTTACCAGCTCAGTGCTGTGTGTGTAAGTGGAGCGGTTAAGGTACAGGACTAGTAATCAAAACGTCGCCCCACCTTTGCCAGGTTGTCACTTCTGTAGGGCGGCCACTAATGACTATTTTTCTATCTTTTAATCTATAGACTATTTTATCGATTAATGTAAACGATTAATTTTTCTTCCAAAAATGCAATTCTGAATCTCATTTACACTTCTTTTATTTTAACAACAGACTGTACGGTATGATAATAAAACACAGAACTAAATGTAAACAGGGTTTATGTCCATATGATCACATTCTCAAGAGCTCCATATTAAACAGAGTGCAGCACGTGTTTATGGTGTTCTGTACACAAAGCAACGTGCTTCAACTTATAGCAGAAATAAAACAGTTAGAGGTGGGCACGTCTCATTTTTAGCGCCGACGTCATGGACTAGGTCGACCAATCGCGGCAGCTTTACACTGTTGGACCATTGAGCAGCAGGGCATGTAATATGTGCGAGCATTTGTGCTGCTGTTACAGATGTTGGTTTTTATGTAAAAACATCAATCAAATATCGGTGATAAGAAGACGTGACGTGTTTGTCTCAGTTGTTGTTTTCTTTAGTTCATTGACGTGAGAAGAGTTTTGCGCTTCGCTCTCACCGCGACTCTCGACGTAAATAACCGATTTGCTCAGCGCTCGACTCGAGAGATAAAACATCATTAAAGTTCCACGATACGAACAAACATCTGTGTGAAATAACCATCAAAACCAGTCTAACAGCTCCACATGTATCTGTGTTTAACTGGATTTACTTCACGTCAAACGTTGTTTGTTCTGTCCGGGTCACTTTTACCACGTCATATCACACAGTTCATCTTTTTTTAAGGCACTTTAAAAATATCAGCGGCAAACTGACTCGAAATGTAATAATGTCATGTCATGTAGCTTATGTCAATAATATGCGTCTCGTTACTGCATTAATTATATGTAATATTCTTATCATTAAATGAGATGTTCAGTTTGAAGCCCTAAAAACACTTGCACTGTTAATTTAGATTTTCTTTTTATTTCATTTATCTTGAGTTTAAATTTCAGCTCAGTGAAGCACTTTAAGCTACATTTCTTGTAGAATTGTGCTTCAAATAAGGAACTTTATGTTGACCAGATTGTTAGTTAATCATTTACAAATCAATATTGCCTATATGGACAGCGATAAAAAAAAAAAAAAAAAAAAAAAAAAAAAAAGTGAACCTATAAAACTGAGGTGTTAAATTGGATGCGGTCGAAAATTTGGGTGCACCTAACTTTTGTGCTGGTGCACCTAAGAAGAAAAGGCGCACCAGTGCAACCAGTGCAAAAAGTTAGTCTATAGACCTGCCTTAATTACTTAGACAATAAACTGCCACAGTACTGTAAGTCGCTTTGGATAAAAGCATCTGCCAAATGCCAAAAACGTAAACTGTTCAAGCGCCATCACTGCCAGAGTGCTGCTGTTGGGCCCTTGAGCAAGTCCCTTAAGCCTCAGTTGCTTAAAATGTGCACTGCTTCGGATAAGGGCGTCTATTAAAAGCTGAAAATGTAAATGTGGCTAAAGTATGTAGACACCTGGTCATGAGCCCCACACTTGTGTTTAGTGACCTGCGCAGCAATTCCACCAAACGCCTTTGGGATGAATTGGAACTTGGATCATGTGCCAGGCTACTTCGTCCAACATCAGTGCCTGACTTCACAAATGTCGTTTTGACTGAACGGTCACAGACACACTTCAAAATCTTTTGAAAAATCTTTTCAAAAGAGCAGTTGGGGCAGTTGTAGACTAGCGATTAAGGTACTGGACTAGTAATCGAAAGGTTGCATGTGTAAGCCACTGCCAGTTTGCCAATGTTGGGCCCTTGAGCAAGGCCCTTAACCCTCAATTGCTTAGACAGTATACTGCCACAGTACACTAAATGCCTAAAATGTGAATGTAAAGAGCAGAGCCTGTTGTAGTATCAAAGGAGGGGGCGCTGATGGTCTTGGTAACATGTTCTGTTGTTGTGTTACAGGAGAAGAGCACATTTTTGCACAAAGGTAAACACAAAGACGCTGGTGGCGGAAATGCCAACAAAATAAGGTGTGTGCGCCCACAGAGTCCCGCCCCAGACTCGCCGGTCTTCGATGTTAAAATGACTTACAATATTTGTTATTTTTGTCGTTTGGTTTCTAGTATCCACTCCTCAGAGAGCCAGCAGGAGTTCTTCAGGATGCTGGACGAGAAAATCGAAAAGGTGAGCCGGAGCTAACGAGTTTTAAAGACGTTGAGTTTCGAGGTATTTTTTTCCCATAAGGATGTTTGGGAAACCTGTTAATGCGTCCATGGTCCCGTGGAGCTGCAAATATTTTAGTCTCATGTAAAATAATGAGGTTGTTTTTGACTCTTATACACTGAAAATAACACAAATATAATATAAACACACTGAAATACAATTTCAAACAGTTAAACATCAATAAAAATCAATAAAAGCTGCACTTTAGTTTTACTTCTTTATTGTTTCCTGACGCTTCTTAATGGTGGAGATGCTTGATCTTGGAATACCGTATTCCCTTCAGCACCGCGCATTCACATGAGAAGTGATAAAACCACTTTAGCGCCACTGTGCCGTTATTTCCTATGAAGTGTGCCGGCGGTGCACAAAACCTACCGTGACTTATTGTAGTAAAACAGCGAGTGAGGAATGTGATTAGTGGAGGAACTTATGAGCAGTAATAATGAAGAGAAGTTTAGTGCTCCTGTCTCCTTCTTTTACTACATTAAACCACGTTAAGCTTTATTTTGAACCAGAAGCGTTTTAGATACATGTGGAGCTGTAACCCTGGATCTGAACCTTATTCCACACTAATGCAGATTCAGCTCAGATTCACACTTTAATGAGCGCTGAATAAAGCGGCGGTTGCACACACGTTAATTTGTTTCATGGAGTTTCAAAGATTACGTTGAGTTACAAGGTACCGATGTAATAAGGTAAACTAGTGTGATAGTGTATCCTAAATGAACTTGTCTTTTTTTATTCTTTCAGGGTCGGGACTACTGCTCAGAGGAGGAGGACGTGACATAGCCTGATGCACTAGATCCTGTCCCGCCGTTCCTCTGATCCTTCCCTCCCTCGTCTAGTCGTTTCCCTCCGAGCACTGGCGTGTACATAGAACTCCACCATGACCAGGCCGTTACCCATAATCCCTCCAGTTTACACTGAGAGCAGCTCAACCGGTGGATTCCACCCCTTCGGTGCTCCAGTATTAGGAGACGGGAACGCCGGGACAGATTTAGGCATCGTCGTCATTATCGTCATCATCAGAAAGCCCTTGCCTTACACTAAGCCTTTTTTCCTTTTAAAGACTGGGAACTCTGGGAGAGTCGTGGACACAGAGACGTGACGGACGAGACCTGTCGAACTGTCCGCGTACATTCACCGATCGACCTCGTACTTTTTATCTTTTTTGCACCCGGACTGACCGAGATACGTCGGGAGAGATTCGCTGGCTCACGATGTCTTGCTGGATTCGGAAATTTGGAAATAAGAAGGACCGGTTCCTGAGCGTTCCTCACATTCCAGGCATTGTTTTTTTTATATACATGTTGAAAAGGTATTTTGTTCGTCGTCGAGTCTGTTATATGTCTATATATATATATATATATGTATGTATATGTATGTATATGTATATTTTTCTGTTTATTTGTTGTTTTTCATACTTGTTTTGCTTTTCAATATTTGAGTGGAACCCTTCTCAGGACCGCAGCGCTCCACTTTTCGACTGTTAGGACCTGCGAGCGAGGATTTAAGCACAGCCGGACGACAGATCTCGTCAAGAGGGACCAGTTACGTGTGATTTTAGCTTTTTGTTTCTCATCATGACATTTCAGGTCTGCTCCAGTGATCGCGTTTAGATTTTTTCTCGACGGCATTTTTCCGTCTAGCTGAAGGTTAACGTGACGTAGCGGTTTCTGAAAATTGTGCTCGTATGTACCACCATGCTCACGCTGGCATGTGCAGCTAAGCATCCTATACGGTTAAAGTCAAAAGTTTACAGACACTTGTGAGTAACGTGGACGTCACGGCGGTCGTGGGATTGGGTTCCCTGACAGTTTGCAGTAGCGCCAACTTATCCAATCCGATGGAATCCAAGAACCAGGGACAAACATGTGAAGTAGAAGCTGCTGGACCTCCACCACCACGACCAGAAGTAGCCTCTAAGCCCATGTGATGTAAAGCTTGCTTGACCGTAGGCAGTAATCCGGCAGCTTTTAGTTCATAGCAGACCTGTTTTTGGTGGTTGGCCAGCTGTTCCTGTTTTTAAAGGGTGCAGTCGTACTCGCCCTATTTGCGTGAGCTGAACAATAAGCAAAGAAGTCTTTCTATTATTCAGTCACAGAAGGAACAGTTGCAGAAATGCACTGCTGAGATCTTGAGCTTTCACATTTAATACCAAGTGTTGCTATTGACCTAGCCGGACGTCCAAACGGGTGCAGTTGGCCGAGTCTGAGGGAGGCCGACTGGGCTTCATTTCCACTGTACAATGAAGTGATGTGATAGTCTCAGCTCTCCTCGACCAGCGCACAGTTTGTACAACCGGCAAGAGAATTATTAGAAGGGAATTGGTTATGTCTCAAGTGAATAAACCTTCGACTTTAACTGTATTTCGATCAATGCTGGGAAATTCTGAAAACTATATGAATGATACCCACACAGTCCGAAAATCATGTCTTTTTTTGGTATAAAAAGCACCCACTGCAACCCTGTCGAATAAATATATTACACAAATATAGAAATTTACTCTGCTGGCTCTGATTTCAGTGTAAAGAATTCAGGTAACAAAATGACACCCTCTGCACCCTGTTTGTATACCCTCTGTCTCGGACCGGATTGGTTCAGATGAGTGTGAGCATGTAGACCACACGGCAGGAGTCAATTTTGCAGCAGCACGAAGGTTCTACCCTGGATATTTGAGCATCAGCTGTGGTGTGCTGGTGGATCAGACCGCTGTGCCACCTAAAACCCAGACTGGCCAGTTTTGATGCAGGACAAACACTCGCAGTCGAACTTGAGATGCGCTTGCATGCCCGGCCTTCGCTCGTTGAATGACTATAATGGAAATGAACCAGGATGGGCAAGAGTAGCCTCAGCATCGGTACATCAAACAATGTCCTTATTACTCAGTTATCAGTGATCCAATCCAATAAGAACAACTCCAGACTGAAGCGTTTTCGCTCATTAGACCATTATAATTAGGACCTGGAAATGTGCTGAATTTTACAGACCTTGTTTTTCAAAAGAAAGATTTCACGGCGGTCATTAAAGCACACTCGTAAATTACATGATAAAATAAACGAAGCTACAACACACAGTACAGCTACCTTAGCAGTCCTTCCTGCGTCCACAGAATTGGTTGTTTGTTTATTAGGATTTTAACGTCATGTTTTACACAGAAAATTTGCCTAATTTTATGGATTTTTAAAGAAAAAAAGTCACATTTCGCAACAGTTAAATTAAATCACACCCCTACTAATTAAATGATAGAATAAATAGAAGCTGTAACACAGCACAGCTACCCTAATAGTTGAATGTAAACCTAGAACATCCAGCGACGATTCGAGGCTTAATGTACTTCATGAACCCCCCTTCCCCAGCGAATTTTACAGCGAATTGCATACAACATATTAAAAGCTCATTAGGTACCATTAGGTGGGGCCTTAATTGTAATATTTTCCTGTAGTTTTGCGTGTTGGTTCCTCACGACTCAAAACCACTTCTGCATTCATCGCTGGGTTCTCATGTGGCTGTAAAATCGGTGGCGATGTGCTTCAGGTTTATGAACTCATCGGCCATGGACACACGTCTCCGTTCCGGTTTTATCTGACCTGTAGCGGTTCTGACTTCCTCACAGCGGGAAATGCACCACAGAGATGCTGCCAAACCGGTTGGTTAATGGTTGTGATGCAGACCAATCGCAGTTCTGATAAGGACTCCCTTCATTTACGCTTGAACGTGAGCTTGCAGCTATAACAGTCTGCCCTCATCTGGAGAGGTTTTCCACGAAATGTGGCACTGATGTGGGATCAGAAAGCAACCACCTCTGTTCCAATATTCAGTCCAGAGCTGTTCGATCAGTTGAATGATACAGCTATTAGCAGTGAGTGTGACTAAAAGACCTGAACTAACCTATTAGAAGGGGTGTCCACATACTTTCGGCCATATAGTGCTTTACATTAAGTGTCCATACATCTGTGTTCTTGTTTTGCATTTGATTTTTGACAAGAAGAACAGCAGCACCAAATAAAGGCTTGATCCAGTTCAGTGTTGAATTTAAGGTGGAAATATCTGAAGTGTTGAATTTAAGGTGGAAATATCTGTACTGTGTTAAATTTAAGGTGGAAACATCTGAAGACCGGTGTTGAAATTAAGGTGGAAACATCTGAAGACCGGTGTAGAATTTAAGGGGGAAATATCTAAAGGCCGGTGTTGAATTTAAGGTGGAAATATCTGAACTGCACGATCATCCTGCGTTCCACCTTAACCGCTCGCCACTGTCCCATCTTGCTCACGTTTGCCGTTGCCGTTTGCGGTGCTGTCGGCGTCCCACGTCCTTGATGTCTACAGGCGGGTCAGGGGTCACCAGGCCGTCGCTCAGCCGCTGATACACCAGCGTGGAGTCCGAGGCCACGGCGCAAAGGAGCATGGGACTTCCACGTCCCAGAATGCACCTTAGACTGAGAGAAATAAAGAGAGTTAGATTTTAGATTTGTTATCACGTGTGCACACAGTGCATTATGGGAAAACAAAAATCATATAGTCATATGTAAGCACTTAATTGTGGTCAAAGTCAAGTGAGTCCAGAGTCAGTCCTAGAACTCTCATGTACAGCTGGGGTAATTCAGAGAACCCAATCCACCTACTGGTATACTTCTTAAATGTTCCAGACAGATGTGATGCATGTTTTTATTCCTGTTATCTGTTAGTAAGTGTCTGACTGTCGGGGGAGTTTGGCAGGTTTCACAGTGTGGGGTACCCTCCCCACAAAGGAAGTCATGATCCTGCAGCAGGTGGGTTTGTGCTGCTGGTGATGGATTTCTATCACATGCTTTAAAAACCACACACACACACATTCTAATTCTCAGTCCACTCACTCTCTGTGGCTGACGCTTCGGTGTGCAGGAAGTGGATAAACCACCTGAAGCGCGTCCTCTTCCTTTTCACGGCCCTCCAGCAGAACTGCCCGCACTTCGGGGCAAGATACTCCAACTACGTCCCTCCAACCACGACCTGCAACACAACAATAAGGTCAAACGTTTTACAATCTATTGTAAGAAGTAGCCTAAAGTACGTGAACAAAGTATTGATCCACAGTGATCGCTAAATGACCTGCTGGTAACATCCTGGTCCCAGATACCTCAGGACTCCTTTAGATGTCTTGTGGAGTCCACGTGTCAGGCTGTCTCGACAGCTTATCAGGCAGGTGGTCCTAATGTTTTGGGGCAGGACCTTAGTTTGACTAGTGTGGTAGAAAGGAACTTTAATGGTCTGCACCTCAACCCCACTGAACATCTTTGGCCTTTTAGTCCAACTGAATGAGCACAAATTCCCATATACAAACTTCTATATACAAACAAAGTCAGTTTTAGCCACATTGTCATACAAGCTCATGGTCAAGTGGCCAACATTTTGGCCAAATTGTCCAAATACAAGAGCAGGCCGCACATCAGTGGCTCATCATACTATTAAAGCAAGAAAATCACAAACTGCTCGACTCTCATTTTCTCACCTTCTGTCAAATCCAGATAAACCAGGAACGCCGTGTAAACCTGAGCACTGTCACCTACTCCCAGATCCATCAGCTCCTGATACTGGAAAATAAATAATGAGTAATTATTAAATGTTTATTTTTCATTCCTACAGTTGGGATGAAAGGTTTACATACATTTATAAGACATTTGTGTCTCATAACAGTTTTAGGAATTTAATTTTGTGCTAATTTTCTAACTTTTGTCATAAAATGACAAAAAGGGAGGAATGTGACAGAAAAATGTTAATTTACACAAGAAGTATTAATACATGATTAATTACTACTTAGAAAATGTAGATATGCTTAGGGCATTTCTGCCAGTAGTCATACTCCAAGAATACTGCTACAATAGAATGTTACTGGATGTATACATGTTAAGAAGTGCGTCAATTGCATTGTATGATGTCCAAAGCCCAGTTCTAGCTGATTTAGACCAGTTCCTATATTAACTGTGGAATCTTCCACTGTCCTACAAGGTCACCAACAAGATATATAAGGATGTTTATTATTGTTGTTGTTATCGCATTCACACAGCCTCTGTGTGATCCTTCTCTGCAGACAAGATTTAAACTCTTTTCTACCCACAATCCAGTCTCTGAGCTATTTTATTAAGGGTTTTTCCACCACACTATATTTTGTTCTGTTAAGTATAAAATATCCATATTCATATTGCTCAGAAACAAATTATAATTTATAAAAAATACTCATTTTACATACTACAACTCTTATACTGACTGTTACCTTTTATTAAATTGAAATAACATATTTGTATGAAATAATTTCAATAACTTTTAAACAAGTGGTCATATTGCTCCAAAACAAGTTGTATTATATCAAGTGTAACCCACATTACATACTACAACTCTTATACTGATACTGTCACCCTTTATTACATAGTAAAAACAGATTTGTATTTAATAACTTCAATAGCATTTAAAGTATTCGTCATATTGCTCCAGAACAAGTTGTGTATTATCAAGTGTAACCCACATTACATACTACAACTCTTATACTGACACTGTTACCCTTTATTACATAGTAAAAACAGATTTGTATTTAATAACTTCAATAGCATTTAAAGTATTCGTCATATTGCTCCAGAACAAGTTGTGTATTATCAAGTGTAACCCACATTACATACTACAACTCTTATACTGACACTGTCACCCTTTATTACATAGTAAAAACAGATTTGTATTTAATAACTTCAATAGCATTTAAAGTATTCGTCATATTGCTCCAGAACAAGTTGTGTATTATCAAGTGTAACCCACATTACATACTACAACTCTTATACTGACACTGTTACCCTTTATTACATAGTAAAAACAGATTTGTATTTAATAACTTCAATAGCTTTTAAAGTATTCGTCATATTGCTCCAGAACAAGTTGTATTTTTAAAAAAGTCTGTTTTTATTATGTAATAAAGGGTAAAAGTGTCAGTATAAGAGTTGTAGTATGTAATGTGGGTTACACCTGATAAAATACAACTTGTTTTGGAGCAATTTGATGAATACTTTAAAAGCTATTGAATAAAAAATCTGTTTTTACTATGTAGTACAAGGTGACAGTGTCAGTATAAGAGTATCATAATTCTAAGCGATGAGCTGTTAAAAAGCTATTAAAAGTATTTCCTAAAACAAAAAATAAATGGTTTTAGTGCTTGGACCCCTATGATCTCTATCTGCTGCTGTTTCTGTGTTATGTGAGTGTTTAGACGCTCCCTGAGCTCCTGTAGCGGTTACAGCACACATTGAAAGCAATGTATTGTTTACATTTTAAAAAGAACCTATTACTGTAGTAAACTGAGATGTAGTCGATTGTCTTGATTGCCAACAATGACCAGTTACACAGATTAGCCTTTTTGGACGCATCTTTTAAAAGCTATTGAAGAAAGAAATCCGAATATGAAACCAACCGCAGTATAACACACTTGGCAAAATCGGTTCTATTAACTACTGCATTTCTTGGAAAGACAATCAAAGTACAATCAAAGCTTAATCTTTCAGCATGATGTAGCCATTCCAAAAACAGCTGTGTTATCTACTTATTATCTAAGTGCAGTTAAATAGATAATAAGACGCATTTGGGACACAGCCGATAATTAATAACAGTACATGGAGAAAACAAACTTACCATGGGATGCCGAGTCATCCAGTTTGCGGGTCCAGCTTGATTTTCTTCGTTCATGCTTGTATTTATTTTTACAAATATTGTTTTTATATAATTACAGTTTTAAATTTTAAACACGTTAATACAAATCGGCACAGTGTGTATGCAAGCATGAGTATTTGTTTTTGTGCTGCACTCTAAGCGTTCCGGGAAACGGACTCGAATTCAGTTCAAAGGTTCCGCACGACAATGGCAAAAATGAAATTCAAATATATATTTATCTCAAAATTGTTTTAATGTTTATGTACTATTCAAATGTTTACACATATGAAATAACGCACTGAGTACTTGGTTTGATCTTTTAAACGCTTAATATAAACACAATTAACAGTTATTTCAATAAATACAAGTTGAACCACTTTAATATGCGACAAATTAGTTAAATCATTAACGAGCCGCTTGTGATTTAGTGAGCTACTTTGAATGAAAGGTTGCACGATTCCAAAAATTAGGAGTCGACTCCGAGTCAGTTTTTATTAATTTGATATGAACTCAATGGGTTTGATTCAAAGAGTCGATTCTATTCGGTACATTTCTCGATTCCAAAAACTCAAACGCAGTAAAGAAAAACAAGATCTATAACAATAAACAGTCCCGTAATAATATCATTACTTGTTGTTTATTTACACTGATGAGTCAAAACATTAAAGCAACCCCTTTAAAAATGTGCCTGTTAGCATGAAATATTGGACTGATGGAGGTTTGACGTATTGAATGCAGCACATCTGATCAGCATAAAGACCTGAGTTACATTATAAACCCCAGATGTAAATTAAATGTATGTCTGTTACATTCATAAACAGTTCTATGTGACAGGTTTTGCCAGTTTAGCGTGAACAAAAATGTAAAAATGTTAAAGCCAGTTGAGTAGAATTCACTCCTGAGGTCTTTAACCATGTTCAGTGTCCTCCTCTTTTCCTTATCTTCCACTTCTGAAAATAAGACACGAAGTAAGATTCAATACAGCTCTTTGAAAACAAGTGTTCACTTCACATTGTGTTTGTATTACTTGATTTTAAGATAAAGAAATGTAATACATACTGTATATAATAAAGAAAACAAACCTTTTTCTCTGTAGATAAAGTTGCACCAGCCAATGCACAGCAAAAGGCCAGACGAGCATAAATGCCAGTGAGATTGGTGACACGTCCAACTGGTGCCGGTAAATCTGCTAACAAGTTATACAGAGTAGCAGTTAAAGTTTACAAGGATAGTATTAAATAATCTGTTTAACACTAATAAACAGGCCCATATTTAGATACAACACAAAAGTATAACACATTATAGAAGCAGCTGATATTCAACTGAATTCCAGATTAGTAACAGCCTGTTAGAAGGGTAGTTGTAGCCTAGCGGGTAAAGTACTGGACTAATAATCGAAAAGTTGCTGGTTCAAGCCCCATTACTTCCAGGTTGCCACTGTTGGGCCCTTAAACAAGGCCCTTAACCCTAAATTTCTTGGACAGTGTACCGTCACAGTACTATAAGTCGCTTCGGATAAAAGCGTTCACTAAATGCAGAAAATGTAAAATGTAGAAGGAAACAGTTTAGAATTGGGTTACCTAGTCCTATATAAATGTATATAATGCTCCTGATTTTCCTACATAAAACAAATAAAAAAATTTTAATCACAATGTAAACAAATAATATCTAATATGAGCTAATGCCATATGTCTATTTACTGTTCCTACCTTTCTGGCTGAAACACGCTGAGGATCACGCTGAGGTGCAGATGTTTGAACCTAAAAAAAGTAACACAGTCACCTTTTTAAATGATTAAACTGTACTAAAATTATTACAAACAAAACACTAGGCTTGAACAATCAAATGCAAAGTGCCCAATACTAGCTAGATGGTGTGCAAACATTTTAGGCACATCTGACAGGGGGTGCCAGGGTGCACAGGGGAATTTTTCGCTGGTCATTGAGTTTACCCTCAATTCTCAAAAATATTTCAGACTCACGTGTGACCGTTTCTGATTTTCCAGACTGTTCAGCCTCTCTAAGATGCTCTGCATGTCATTCTGTAGACGTGCCAACAGCTCGGTGATCTGTATGTCCATGTACGTCTTTGTAAACTCAGAACGAACATTTACTGATGTTACGGTACCACTGCAGGGTGGCACAGCGTTCCCTGTTAGCCTGCATCCTGAAAGAGATGACAGAATGAAAATAAATAACCCAACAGCAGTGGATTCTGGGAAATTGTAGTACTAATGTTCAGTTTTGTGGCTAAAATGACAACTCCCAAATGTTGGGAGTCTATTGATAGAAAACAGCTAGGAGAATATAAATCTATTATATAATCTGTCTAGTATATTATGCTATATTATAGTTTTACAGAGTATGGAAAACCGGACTAATGCAGGAGCTGTAGCAGTGATGATGAGGCAAATCCACATCCAGCCTTCCTTCCCTCAGACACAGCCACTTCTGTCTGCCAAGTGACCGTCCAGGCCAGTAGCACAACGAGACTCAAGTGAGTTAGTGTACCAGAATACTGCAGCACCTTGGAGCAGTTGTATCCTTAAATGATCTCAGGGCTAAAACTAACTAAATTCACTTTGATTTAAAGGCTCTTACCTTAATGAATCGTGTAGTACTACTAATTGTATTGCCAATTCAAGTATAGACACACTAGATGGTGCTAGATTCAAACATTTCAGAATAAAGGTCTGCTAATGCTGAATGTAGAATTCAATGCTGTGTTTTCATAACCACAAATAGTCTGAAACTTACTGTGGGATGGGAGTACTAATGTTTAACACATTTTTATTATTTTACTCTTTGATTAAGTAAATACAAGAAATGAAGCATTTTTGAAATGTTGGCTGTTTACTAAGGTCTCGTAAGGTAATGTCGCTCTTGTTTGACACCAGTACCCACCAGTAAATCATTTCTAAACAACCCTGTAACAGTCGGGTACCACTGATCCAGGCCATGGTCCTTACATAGTTTACCAAAGTGATGTAAAATGCAGTTGAAAGTGAATCCCACCTCTTCCTCTTCTAACTGAGCCCCTGTCAAACTGGACCGGTTCATGCATCTCCAAAACAAGTGGGGTTGGTCCTGCTCCCCGTGGGTACCCATCTAGAGTCACACACTGATCCTCTGTGTTTTGCCTCGGCCCCTCCTGATTTCTGGCTCTAGTCGCTGCTGGTTGTGCCAAACGGGCCTCGGCTGCATCTGAACCCTGAGGAAACCATCAAACACAAAACTGCTTAACATCAATCATAAAACCATAAAACAAATCACACGGGCTGAATACACACAGTGATGTGAAAAAGTAACTGCCCCCTTTCGAGTTGGTTCCTATTGCACATCCAGGACACCAAATAACCCATTTTATGTCAACTGCTCTGTTAAGGTCTCACTACTGCATTTCTATAGGGGTCAAATCAGTCAGGACATTTATTAAGTCATTCTGGCAATTTGGATCAGTTACTTCGCATAACTCAACTACATCAGCTTCAGCTCACTGACAGATGATCTCACGTTATCCTCAAGAATTATCTGAAGAGTGGATGACGTGTTCCAAACCATACTAAATAGTAGTACCCTATTTAGTGCACTATCAATGGTGTAGTTACACCATATGTGGCAGATTCTGTGGCTTCAAAGAAAATCTCAGAGCAGGAGGAAAATAATAATAATAATAATGACACGTGTCTCTACTGAAAAACATTTAAAATACAAAGTAAAATGATTAAAAACCACTGTGGTTAAGTGATTAATTTACTCAAATATTTTTAGAGGGTTGAACTGATGTTGTCGGGCCCCTGAGCAAGGCTAATAATCCTTAGTTGCTTAGATCGAATTCTGTCTCTGTAAAAGTGTCTGCCAAATGCACGAGCGTAAGAGCTATTTTATGCTTAGAGAGATACAGAAGTACATCACATAAATAAATGTGAATGTTCAGGTCAGTGTGTTTGTACCTCTTCATCTGAAGACTGTTCCACTGAGCCACTGTACAATAACTCGCTGTTGGAGTCGTCAGACTGCAACTTCTGCCCATTGTCATCACCCCCATCTGTACGAGAAACATCATCAATAAAATATCAATCATCTAATCTTGTGCTACAGAGGTTACACCCCTTTCACTGGGGCTGACAGGTACAGAAGCCACACCTCCTTCATTGGGACTGACAGGTACTGAGGCCACACCTCCTTAATTGGGACTGACAGGTACTGAGGCCACACCTCTTTTACTGAGACTGACAGGTAGAGGCCACACCTCCTTCACAGTGACTGACAGGTACACAGCTCATACCTCCTTCACTGTGACTGACAGGTACAGAGGTCATACCTTTTTTACTGGGACTGACAGGTACAGAGGCCACACCTCCTTATTGTGATTGACATGTACAAAGGACACACCTACTTATTGTGATTTACAGGTACAGAGGCCACACCTTCATTGGAACTGACATATACAGACAGACTGTTTCCTTTTTTACTGGGACTACAGTTATAGGTATTGAGTCCACGCCTCTTTTACTGGGACTGATATCCAGATGACAGGCCTCCTTTAATGGGACTGACAGGTAGAGGACACATCTTCTTCACTGGGACTGCATCTTCTTTTACTGGGACTACAGTAATAGATAAAAAGGCCACGCCTTATTCACTTGCACTGACAGGTACAACAAATGTAAAAACGTAAATGTACCATCAGCAAGGTTCTCCAACTCCAGATCATCTTCTACACCTTCACCAGAGCTTCCGTTCTCCTCATTCTTTACTTCCTCCGGTGCATCATCTTCCGTTCCTTCGTCACTGCTGTCTGTTTGATTAACACTAATATGTCAGCATTGTGTGTATATTACGCTGTGTTTAGGACTGAACAGGGTTCAGTCACTTACATGGTTCAGCAGCCTTACTAACGTCCATAAACAATGCTTTGGTTGGAACGGTGTAAAACACAGTACTATTGGATTCTGAAGCACTTAAATGCATTCTTTTCTGGATGATGATTTAGGTGTTACTGTCTGGCTGCCTGATTAACAAATATGCTAATAGTCATGAGCAATACACCTGTCTGAAAGCTTAGTGTTAACTGGAGGAAGAATAGTGTGGTGGAGGAAGAATAATGGTTTAATACCTAGGTGACCCACAAATATAAGCCATGACCCTCAGAATCCACATAACCTGCTGCACCACCACGCCAACCATATAATCAACTCACAACAAACTCGATCGTAAGATCAGAAACAGAATAAAAGGGACAGATGTGAAACTAATCAGGCATTAAATGAGAAAAATACAGAATGGTACCTGATATCTCAGATCTACTGGTGATGGTCTCATCCTCGCCCTCGGTCTCATCTTCAACCAGTTCGTAAAAAGGTTCAAGCACATCCAGCAGGCCGGCGACCTCCTCTGTCACGGGCAGGATCTCCAAGATCTAATGAATCAGGTGTGCGTTATTATGAAAGAACTGATTCTTAAATCAATTCAGTACAATAATGCAAAGGTGTAGAAGAGTGTTGAATAATGATGGGAGCATTATTCATCATTACACACGCCTATAATATAATGTTCTCAAAATTATTTACCAGCTTAATTTCCTGAACGTACTCCTTCATGGCTTGGGCCTTCGACATGTCGCCTAAAGCTTTCCACCCCTCCCTGGCAACAAACATGAAAATAATGTCACATCATGTATTATAACTGTGCACAGTGCTGTGTGTAAGTAAGTGCCCCCCTCCTTTCCACTGCCACTGTTATTCGATATGTGCCTAACTAACTGATTTAATAAACTGTATTTTTATTTATTTAGGGGATAATCAATGAGTTCACCAAATTTAATTAAATTAATTCAATGAATCAAGCAGCCACTTAAGAGTTTCTATATAAACACTTTGCCATTAGTCACTCAAAAAGGGAGCCAATATGTCCAAACAGAGGAAACTCTGTACAGTACTGTGGTAAATTAACAAATGGCTTAGCAAAAACTCAGAGAACTTCATGACTCTACAGTATTAAAAGGACTTACTCTGAACACTGACTCTTATTAAGGCAAATTAAAGTGCTACCAAATATTAAGAAATAAATAAAACAGATGATACTTACCATTTTGCTTTAGCAGAGGAGTTCCAGCCAGTGGGTTTTCTGGTGTTGCACGGCCCAACCGTGGCTTGTTCGTAGTAGCTGTAAAACCTTATCATCATGTCTTCGGATGGTACGAAGGGACCTGATGAGTGCAAAAAAGTATTTGCATTCATTTTGCATTCTGAACACACATTAAAAAATGCATAAATATTTAAATAAGGAGCTTGTGCCTATTATAGCATTAGAACGCTGTTCCTGCCTTACAGGAATCCTGGTGGGGTCTTTTTCTAGTTAAGTTCATATGAATGAAGGTTTGATCTTCTGTACATTCTGAAGGGCTTTTCTGCTCACCACAGTTGTAAAGAATGGACATTTGCGCCATTCCACCCTGTCCTCTCTCATCAGCACAGCACAACATGTGTTCCTAATAAAGTGGCCAGTGAATATATCAAATAATGTAGTTACAATACAATAATAATAAAATAACAGTAATAAATACCACTCATTACTCTCTCACTCACTTTCTTAACCGCTTATCCAATCAGGGTCGAGCGGGGGTGCTGGAGCCTATCCCAGGTTTTCAATGGGCGCAAGGCACACAGTAACACCCTGGACGGGGCACCAGTCCATCACAGGGCACACACACACACACACACACTCATTCACCTATAGGGCAATTCAGTGTCTCCAATTAACCTGACTGCATGTTTTTGGACTGTGGAAACCCACGCAGACACAGGGAGAACTGACGGACTGCCAACCTGGGAATCGAACCCAGGACCTTCTTCTACCACTAATTATAATAATAAAATGTATAAATGTAATGATAATACAGATAGTAATTATAATAATAAAAATAATAATATGAATGTATTACCATCTTCAGGTAGACTTCTCATCACTTTAACAGCTGCTTCAAATCTTTTCTCGTGAATACATTTGTTGTTCGACATTCCTTAAAATTAAAAATGTGTAGTAATTTTCTAAAAGAAGTATCTTTATAAGGACGTGTAGTTATTTTAAAATATATAATAATAAACGACGTGCTAGATTTATTCTATACATTAAATATGACTAAGAGTGCATAAATACATTAAGATAACATTAAAATAAACACATATTATCCTCTAAAGAAACTACATGATTATTATTTTTTTTAAAATAATGATTAGTTGTAAATATGCGCTTTCATAGAATAACAATCCGTAGAATACAGTACATTCACCACCTGTTAAAGTACAGAAAGCCGACGTGAGGGATTGTGGGAAATGTAGTTTTACAGTGAGCTGAGACGACCGTATAAATAATGAAACAGCCAGGCTTTTTCCTACAAGACCCATAATGCTGTGCGCGAAAAGCAGTTAAGATGACGGCCGAATTACAAGCCGCTTAGTCTTGTATGCGTAGTGCACTAAGTAGGGCTTGTTAATCACAGACCTCACAAAGTGCTTTTACCAATATTTGAACAGCATTGAAAGTGTGGTTATAAATGTTGAAAACATAAAAACACTGAAAAAATAAACATTTAAATGACAAAGTGTTCAGAAGTTAAATTAGCATGCTACATGCTAAATGTGAAAATGCATTGTATGAGTCAAATTCAACCCTTCAGGCCTACAGTTGAGACTGAAATTTAATATATATTCAGTGGTGTATAAAGTACCGGAAGGCCATACTTGAGTAAAAGTACAAGTATCTTACCAGAAATTTACTTTGATAGAAGTAAAAGTCACCTTTTAGAATATTACTTGAGTAAAAGTCTAAAAGTATCTGATGTATAACGTACTTAAGTATCAAAAGTAATTTGATATTAAATGTACTTAAGTATTAAAAGTAGAAGTAAAAGTAAATGCTAGTATAAATGGAAGTGGTCATTTTAAATATAAAGATTGTTTTTTTAAGCCTGTAAACCACCTTAACAATTAACCTGTTTAACCTGTTCCTTTCATCTGAACATGATTTGTGTCAATTCATGATCATAATCAACTGTTGACATCACCTGTTTGAAATCATGACATTATTTGGTTGTTTTTTTAACTTATTACTAGCCCTAAATGTTCCTGTTCCAACGTTTTTAGAATGTGAGTCGATGTAAATGTAAGAAACACTGCATCTATTTTATTTGCATTTTCTATACTGTCCCATTTTTTTATTTGGGTAGTATATTTCAATAACAAAAAATAATTTTGGCATAATTAATTTAAAGCAAAACTCAAGAGAGTTTAACAAAACGTGTGGCACTTTTATCCCTTTAATGATCTGTTCAACCATTAATTTAAATCAAAATATTTGAGTAAAATAAGCTGTATTTAAATCATCTTTTTGGGGCTGTATCTACTCACTGAATGGCATGTGTTAAACTAAAAAAATATTGGTATTCTTACTTTAAGAAAACACCATTTCTAACTTGAAGCCAACAGCTGAAAAATCATGAATAATAAGTTGGATAAGTTGAGTTCTTGTTGAGATCATTACAGGGTTAAAGATGTGCTGCATGTTCCTCAGCACCATGAATCTCTCCTCTACTGCTCTAATACAGAAGTTATCTGAGGAAATATTTGTCCGTAGGTGAGTTTTTAAAAATAATGGACGTGTCTTCATGAGTTTTGCAGTCAATGAATTCCAAACAAATTTAGTGAAACGTTTTATTTGTGGTTGGAATGTAATGGGTAAAAATGGTAGGTAGATATCTGAACAATGTTAATGCTAATAATATTAAAAAACCGCTGATGCTGCAGCTTTACTTTGTTAATCATTGTGAACTTACATCAGTGTGTTGGACGGGGAGCTTCTGAAATCTCCATATTTGCGTGTCTTTGGGTGAACGACGCACTTTTAGAAAACTCCGATAGCTTTTAGAGAACGTTTGCACATGCGCATTAATGTGTTTAACCACCGTGTAACTCACAAGCGCAGGTGCAGTCCGTCACACATCTCACATCATTTAACTTTCATTCTGTAGTAACGAGTAACGAATTTACATACAGCGAATGTAACGGAGTAAAAGTACACCATTTCTTTAGAAAATGTAGTGGAGTAAAAGTGAAAGTTGCTGAAAATTTTTATACTCCAGTAAAGTACAAGTACTTCAAAAAACTACTTAAGTACTGTAACGAAGTATTATTACTTCGTTACTATACACCACTGTATATATTTACATTTACATAATACAATATACAATATACACTTGTAGGTGTAGGGGACATTTATTCAGAGCAATTCTATGATTTCTTCTCCTACTGTGTTTGAATGATAAGCACACATACTGTACATCTTTCATTGTTTTCTGAAACTCTTCTGGGTGAAAAATCCACATTCAACAACTTATATAGATTTGTTTTTGTTTTTTTTATTAGGATTTTAATGTCATGTTTTACACTTTGGATACATTCATGACAGGAACGGTAGTTACTTGTTACACAAGGTTCTTCAGTTCACAAGGTTATATCAAACACAGCCCTGGACAATTTTGAATCTCCAATTAACCTGGGTGCATGTTTTTGGACTGTGGGAGGAAACCGGAGCACCGGAACATACAAACTCCACACAGAAAGGACCCAGACCACCCCACCTGGGGATCGAACCCAGGACCTTCTTGCTGTGAGGCAACATTGCTACCCACCGAGCCACCGTGCCCTGGAAATGCATTTTATGTAAATTCAATGTCAGTGTGATGACAGCATGTGTATTCTGTTATTGTTATGCATTAACTAACTTTACAGTACTGCAAATAATTTGATGGTGTTTAAAGTTCTATACAGTTCTATACAGTAGTACCTCATTATTCACACTTTCAATTAACTACAGTTCAAAAAATATTAAGCAAAATAAATGTTGAACTCTGGTGTTTAGCTAGTGTTCAGATCAAATGTTGCAGTATTGCAGTGTTGTAGTGTTTAAATAACTGTTATTTTCACAATAGTAGTGATGCTGGCAATTCTGGTGAGGCCAAGGACAGTGTGGAAAGTATTCCAATTAAGAGTAAATATAAAATACTTAATTTAATGCATAAAGAAAAAAGTTGTTGTGTACTGTGAGGCAATAATTGGTAGATAGATAGATAGATAGATAGATAGATAGATAGATAGATAGATAGATAGATAGATAGATAGATAGATAGATAGATAGATAGATAGATAGACGGACGGACAGACGGACAGACAGATACTTTATAAGATAGATAGATAGATAGATAGATAGATAGATAGATAGATAGATAGATAGATAGATAGATAGATAGATAGATAGATAGATAGATACTTTATAAGATGGATAGATAGATAGATAGATAGATCAAAGACACACTAAAAAAACTGCACAAACATAGTAAAAGTAACCTGAGTTTTTCATATATTGCATACTTACAGTGCAGTTAATAATGATGAGGAAGGATTTGAGTAAAAAATGAATGAAAGTAAAAGTGCAGGGAGGTGCAGTTCAAATTATTATAAATTAAATATTAAATAGTAAAGTGAATTAATATAGTTATTATAGCCTAGTTCTATTTTATAATTAGGTTCTTAATCTCTTATTGTACTTTATTAACTAACTTAATCATGCACATATATGTACAGGAAAATCATTATTATCGTAATAAATAGATTTGATATCATCATTGATTCGAATGGGGGTGAGTACTGAATGTAATTTAATTTTTAAACACTCTGCTTTCTGCATGGAAAGTAGGAAAATAGAAAGTTGGTAGAATGGAATAGAAATTCTGGATGAAATAATATAAAGTAGGGAGTATAGAGAACAATGACAATATTAGGACGCGGCCGGTGAATCGTGGTGTTTCTAATCAGACGTTGCTGCGCATCGTAAGTCTATTGGAGAATTAGAAGACGTCAGCCAATCAGAGCTGAGAGCGAGGAGCACAGCGATGAGAATCCGCTGTAAGTGTGATCGGGGCTCTGAATGAAAGGGGCGCAGCAGCATCAGTGATGCAGAGTGCAGGAAAATGGCAGAGCTGCAAATGTTACTAGAGGAAGAAATTCCGGCCGGGAAGAGAGCTTTACTCGAGAGCTACCAGAACCTCTCCAGGGTTGCGGAATATTGCGAGAATAATTATGTGCAGGTAAGAAAAATGCAGCGTGTAATGTGGGAGGTTTGATGCTCGATCCGTACTGATGCACGATGCTGCGGGAGATCCTTTATCAGAGCCGGGTTATAAATAATACACAATAATAAACCTCAGTCTTGGGTGGATTTACATTTCCATCACGTTTATACACGGAATAAACTGCGAGGTGGAAATGTGGAGAATTCGGACATGCAGAGGGTGTGTCTGTCATGTAATTCTGGGAAGCTGAGACTGATGAGCACTATATGATGCTTTATAGATTCACCATGTTCATATTTATAATGACACGCAGACACGCATCTCTGTCCTGGTCACATTATTAGGAACACCTTACTAATTATAGGTGGGACCCCCCCTCCATACACACGCACACACACACACACACACACACACACACACATGTGGCATGTATAAATGACCACATGATGTAATTTGTGCAGATTTGCAAGCTACAGCATGAATGGTGTGATATACTGGATTCAGATCTGGTGACTTGGAAGGCAATTAAAGTACACTATCACATGGTGCATTATTATGCTGGTAGCAGAAGTATAAATGAACGGTGTGCTATACTGGATTCAGATCTGGTGACTGGGAAGGCAATTAAACTACACTATCACATGGTGCATTATTATGCAGGTAGCAGAAGCATAAATGAATGGTGTGCTATACTGGATTTAGATCTGGTGACTGGGAAGGCAAGTGAAGTACACTATTACATGACATGGTGCATTATTATGCAGGTAGCAGAAGTATAGATGAACGGTGTGCTATACTGGATTTAGATCTGGTGACTGGGAAGGCAATTGAAGTACACTATGACATGGTGCATTATTATGCAGGTAGCAGAAGTATAAATGAATGGTGTGCTATACTGGATTTAGATCTGGTGACTGGGAAGGCAATTGAAGTACACTATGACATGGTGCATTATTATGCAGGTAGCAGAAGTATAGCGTCACCTTCCTAAAATAATGGCCTAAGTCATTTTTTCAGATTTTTCAGGAAACACAAAAAACTGAACACAATGGAAATAACTTCATGGGCTGGGTAGAGTTTTGTTCTGTTTAGAGCAGCTGCCATTTTAAAAAAGCATCTAAAATTGCCTAAGTCATATTGTCTTTTGACTTAGGCAAAATAAAATTGCCCAAGTCACACTCTTGACATAGGCCATTTTATTACAGGGGTAGAATCACATGATCTGTTAAACTAAGGACATAGGCGATTTTACCAGAGGTGGACAGCATGGTGAGGAGGTGATTTAGGCAAAAATATCATTTTGGTCCAAAAATGACTTAGGCCATTATTTTAGGAAGGTGACGATAGATGAATGGTGTGCTATACTGGATTTAGATCTGGTGACTGGGAAGGCAATTAAAGTACACTATCACATGGTGCATTATTATGCTGGAAGCAGAAGTATAGATGAATGGTGTGCTATACTGGATTCAGATCTGGTGACTGGGAAGGCAATTGAAGTACACTACGACATCGTGCATAATATTAAATTGACTCACTGATGTTTGGGTCTTGCTTTTATTCATAACATTTACTAACCCAAAATTCCTGTGATGGATTGGCGTCCTGTGTTGCGTGTGTTACCACATTGTGCCCAGTAATTCCAGGGAAAGCGGACGTGTCGCCATCCTGACCAGGATAAAGCCACGGTAAAACATGAAAACATCGTTTCCCTTTCATTACTGATAAATAAATACATTTATAGAATACAGTTGATTGTTATAAACTGAACAGAATGTGTATTTTTAAATAAAATTAAGAGTTGTGAGGGAGTAATATACAGTATACAGAACTATGGTGTACCTCAGGGTTCAATCTTAAGTCCAATCATATTCACAAAAATAATCATTTTCTCTGGATTTTGGATCTATAGAGAATCTTATTTGATGCTTAGTGAACCCTGTTAGTCATCCATCTCTCTCTCTGACTGTGTCCTCAGGCTCAGGATAAGAAGAAAGCCTTGGAAGAGACTAAAGCCTACACCACCCAGTCTCTGGCCAGCGTGGCCTACCAGATCAACGCTCTGGCCAACAATGTCCTGCAGCTCCTGGACATCCAGGCGTCTCAGCTGCGCCGCATGGAGTCGTCTGTCAATCACATCTCTCAGGTCAGCCATGCTAGTCTCCTCTTACACGTGTTCTATTGCTGGTCACTGGTCATCCAGTGCTGGTGCAGTCCTAAGGTGGTGATGCCACCTTGACACAGGTTGTGTATGTGGAGCACCCCAAAATGATGGCACAATCCCTCGGCACAATTATAAAGAAAGTAAAAAATAATGCTAATATGACAGCAGTCAGAAATGATTCATATTTATGAGCATAAGATCTCATTACATGTGATATTAAACTTGTGATGTGATTTTATTCAGACAGTGGACATCCACAAAGAGAAGGTCGCGCGGCGAGAGATTGGGATTTTGACCACCAACAAGAACACTTCACGGACGCACAAAATCATCGCTCCCGGGAACATGGAGCGACCGGTGCGCTACATCAGGAAGCCCATCGACTACACGCTGCTGGACGACGTGGGCCATGGAGTGAAGGTGAGCTTATAGGATATCAGACATAAACAGATCGTAGTGTAGAAAAATGACCTCTTACTATTAAAAAAACAGATGAGGGCCGCTCAGGTGGCGCAGCGGTAAAGTACGCTAGCTCACCAGAGTTGGGGTTTCGAATACATCGTATCGAATCTCAGCGCTGCCTTTCCGACTGGTCTGGGCGGCAGCATGAACAACGATTGGCTGTTGTTCAGGGTTAGAGGGTGAGAAAGTCGGATCATAGGTCCTCATAACTGGTGTGACTGCGGCCCCTGCTGGCTGACTGATGGCGCCTGCACAGGGCTGAGGAATAATGCTGATGGGGGTGTGGCCCTGCGTACACAGTGCCCGTCAAGTGTATGAACTCGACTCGTGCAGGTGAAAAATGCCGTCTGTACTGACTGTGTGTACCGGAGGGGGCGTATGTCAGTTGAGAGGCGTCCTCAGTCAGTGGTGAAGGGTCGAATCAGTATAGAGGACGCAATCAGGGTAATTGGACACGACTAGACTGGGGGATAAAAATTGGGGGGGAAAAAAACACCTTTCCTGGATCTCACAGAACAGCAGTTAAAATATGATGTTTTTCTAGGCTGACTGATAAGCAGACTAGTTCCTCTACCTCTATCAGTGTTTCTTCTTTAGTATTTCTGAGAACACACACGGATAGATTCAGGCTTCGAGACGAATTAAAGTACCATTTGAGTGTGTGTGTGTTTATGTGTGTTTATTTTTTCCTGATAAGCTCTGACCTTTAGCTGTGTCCTGCCTCAGAGCTCAGTAGGTGAAGGACACTGATTTATCATGATTTGTTCTTTACTAAAAAGGCTTTTCTGTCACTAACTCTTCCTTATTACATACAACTAACTGCATAACTGTTTTCTTCTCATTCTGACTGCACGCGCTCAGTGGCTAAAAGCAAAAGTAAGTGCACGATCACAATTCATTTTATCCTAAGCAATGCAAGCTGGTGAGGGTTAAGGGCCTTTTTTAGAGGCCCAACAGTGGCAATGTGACTGTGGTTGGGCTTTAACCAGCAACCTTCTGGTGCCTGGTTCAGTACCTTAACCACTAAGCTACCACTGCCTAATGCTTTGAGCATTAAAAGCAGACCTTAGACCGATCATCCATAACATTAAAACCACCTCCTTGTTTCTACACTCACTGTCCATGTTATCAGCTCCACTTACCACATAGAAGCACTTTGTAGTTCAACAATTACTGACTGTTGTCCATCTGTTTCTCTACATGCTTTTTTAGCCCCTTTCATGCTGTTCTTCAATGGTCAGGACCCCCACAGAGCAGGTATTATTTAGGTGGATCATTCTCAGCACTGCAGTGACACTGACATGGTGGTGGTGTGTTAGTGTGTGTTGTGCTGGTATGAGCTGCTGGAGTTTTAAACACCTCGCTGTGACTGCTGGACTGAGAATAGTCCACCAACCAAAAATATCCAGCCAACAGCGCCCCGTGGGCAGCGTCCTGTGACCACTGATGAAGGTCTAGAAGATGACCGACTCAAACAGCAGCAATAGATGAGCGATCGTCTCTGACTTTACATCTACAAGGTGGACCAACTAGGTAGGAGTGTCTAACAGAGTGGACAGTGAGTGGACACGGTATTTAAACATACCAGCACAACACACACTAACACACCACCACCATGTCAGTGTCACTGCAGTGCTGAGAATGATCCACCACCTAAATAATACCTGCTCTGTGGTGGTCCTGTGGGGGTCCTGACCATTGAAGAACAGGGTGAAAGCAGGTTAAAAAAGCATGCAGAGAAACAGATGGACTACAGTCAGTAATTGTAGAACTACAAAGTGCTTCTATATGGTAAGTGGAGCTGATAAAATGGACAGTGAGTGTAGAAACAAGGAGGTGGTTTTAATGTTATGGCCGATCAGTGTCTATTATTAAATATATGAATTATTTTTATTTGTGTTTTCTTACAGCAAGGGAACAGTCAGCCTGCGAGGTCTGGTGGCGGGACTTTATCCAGAACCAATCCGCCAACTCAGAAACCACCAAGCCCACCCATGGCAGGGCGGGGCACATTGGGGTACTTATTCTATATGTTGTTTTAAATCCATCTATTGATAATTATCATAACTATAACTATTAGATGTGACATATTTTTACATACAATCATATATTGTGGGGTCCACTGTACATCTGTATGTTCTTTATATGTCCATTTAATGTGCTTTGTGTGTGTTTGTGTGTGTGTGTGTGATGGTCTACCAGGAGAAACACACCCTATAAGACTCTGGAACCCGTTAAGCCCCCTGTAGTGCCAAATGACTACATGACAAGTCCGGCCCGGCTGGGCGGTCAGAGCAGCCCTGGACGTACAGCATCACTCAACCAGAGACCCAGAACACACAGGTACGTCACACACACCTGGTCAGAGTCACAGTTATTCCACAACCATGGGGTACCCCATGGACAGGGTGCCAATCAGTAACAGGGCGTCTGTACCATGATTCAGCTCGTACCATAGATCGATCGATCGATCGATCGATCGATCGATCGATCGATCTATCTATCTATCTATCTATCTATCTATCTATCTATCTATCTATCTATCTATCTATCTATCTATCTATCTATCTATCTATCTATCTATCTATCTATCTATCTATCTATCTATCTATCTATCTATCTATCTATCTATCTATCTATCTATCTACAGTGGGGGAAATAAGTATTTGATCCCCTGCTGATTTTGTAAGTTTACCCCCTTACAAAGACTTGTGGAAGTAATAATTTTTATGGAAGGTTTATTTTAACAGAGAGACAGAATATCAACAAAAAATCCAGAAAAAAAACATTAAATATAAATTAATTTGTATGTAATTAAGGGAAATAAGTATTTGATCCCCTACCAACCAGCAAGAATTCTGACCCCCACACACCGGTTATGTGCCCATGAGGCACACAAATTAGTCCTGTCCCTGTATAAAAGACTCCTGTCACAGAATCAGTTTCTTCCGTTCAAATCTCTCGACCACCATGGGCAAGACCAAAGAGCTATCAAAGGACATCAGGGACAAGATTGTAGACCTGCACAAGGCTGGAATGGGCTACAAGACCATCAGCAAGAAGCTTGGTGAGAAAGAGACCACTGTTGGTGCGATCATTCGAAAATGGAAGAAATACAAGATCACAGTCAATCACCCTCACTCTGGAGCTCCATGCAAGATCTCACCTGGTGGGGTAAGAATGATTCTGAGAAAGGTGAGGTCAGTCCAGAATTACACGGGAGGAGCTTGTCAATGATCTCAAGGGAGCTGGGAGCAGAGAAATGCTGGATATGACCCCAAGAACACCATCCCCACCGGGCATTTCTCTGCCTCCAAACACGGCGAGTGGAGTTGATGCCAAAGAGCTCAATTTTGGTCTCATCTGACCATATCACATTCTCCCAAGCTTTCTCTGAATCATTCAGGTGTTCATTGGCAAACTTCAGACGGGCCTGTACATGAACCTTCTTGAGCAGAGGGACTTTGCGGGCACTGCAGGATCTCAATCCATTACGGCGAAGTGTGTTACTAATGGTTTTCTTGGTGACTGTGCTCCCAGCTCCCTGGAGATCATTGACAAGCTCCTCCCGTGTAATTCTGGACTGACCTCACCTTTCTCAGAATCATTCTTACCCCACCAGGTGAGATCTTGCATGGAGCTCCAGAGCGAGGGTGATTGACTGTGATCTTGTATTTCTTCCATTTTCGAATGATCGCACCAACAGTGGTCTCTTTCTCACCAAGCTTCTTGCTGATGGTCTTATAGCCCATTCCAGCCTTGTGCAGGTCTACAATCTTGTCCCTGACGTCCTTTGATAGCTCTTTGGTCTTGCCCATGGTGGTCGAGAGATTTGAACGGAAGAAACTGATTCTGTGACAGGAGTCTTTTATACAGGGACAGGACTAATTTGTGTGCCTCATGGGCACATAACCGGTCTGTGGGGGTCAGAATTCTTGCTGGTTGGTAGCAAATACTTATTTCCCTTAATTAAATACAAATTAATTTATAACTTTTATTTAATGTTTTTTTTCTGGATTTTTTGTTGATATTCTGTCTCTCTCTGTTAAAATTAACCTTCCATAAAAATTATAGACTGTTCAAGTCTTTGTAAGGGGGTAAACTTACAAAATCAGCAGGGGATCAAATACTTATTTCCCCCACTGTATCTACTTGTTTTTGTCGTTTATGTGGATTCTGATGCAGAATTATGAATATTACTTTAGTTAAGGGTTTAACACTGGAGAACAATATTTTCAGTATTTTATCTGTAGTTGGAGATATACGAGCATGTTCTGAATAATAATTGAAGTCTTCTGTGGTGCGACGTTCTTTATGATCCTAAACAGATCAGTGAGAATATAATCATAACTGTCAGGAATCTGGAACTCTTCCAGACACCCCACTTCATTATTATTGCTCATGAACCCCATTTTCTCCTCTCATAGGCTCATTGTGCACTCTGAGAAAGGAAGGAGGGGGAGGGGGGGGGGGGGGGGGGCAGCCTGTCCAAAGCAAACTGCAAACATTTCTGGGCTTTTATCACATCCTGCTGAGGCTGGTGTCAAAATCAGCAGCGTTTCATTCCTCACAGCACAGCTTATTTGGAAATAGACACTAGAAATAATAATGTATTTTTAATATCCCATTTTCCTTTCCACTTTTGGGTATATCCAATTCCCTATGTGTGCACCAGCCCCCTGCTGTTGGAACAACACTCAAACTCAAAAGAAGCTTCATTGGCATGACAAATTCGTATTGCCAAAGCTCAGTTACAGAGAAATAATAAAAATAGCAATAAGAACAAAAATATACAAAATATATACAAAATAGTTACAAGTACAGAAAATAAAATAGAATAAAACAATAATAAAACAGTGCAAGGAGCGCAGGCTAGTACACTTCTCAAACAAGTGTAAAACCAAGAGGCAATACCCTGTCTGGCCTTTTTTCCCTTAGATAAAGACTATTGTCAGTTCAGTGCCCTGCCAAACTGGTGGAACCCCCTCGGCTCTCTCCTAGAAGCATCGGGACAGCTGATCATTGGTCCACATATTTGATCTGGCAGAGTTTTTATGTCGGATGCCCCTCCTTATTATCCGGGCTTGGGACCTGCACTAAGGGTGCACTGATATGTGTCCCGCCAATGGCTATGCTCATGTAACACCGTGCACCTTCACGATCCCTGGAACTCAGGGCCAGTCGTATCCAGCAGCGTGGCTCTTACCATTACACCAAACCAGCTGACTAACTTGTTTAAAAGCCGTAATTGTCTACCAACTCACTCCTGGAAAGCAAACGGCTTCACCACAGGTTGTCACAACAGCAAATTTACAAAAATCTGATTACTAGGTGACTTGTATAGATCAGATTACTAAAGTTAATGTATTGTAGCGTCACCGCTAGGGGGGCCGCCACGGGCTTTACCCAGAAGCCCTTGCGGCCATGCTGTCCGTACTTACCGTGGCCGTGTAGCCCAGTGTTGGGGCTGGGGTGGCTACGGTGAGGGCTGGATAGGCAGCCTTTATGTTTGTCTGTTGTATGAATGTCTGTGTGTATGAATGAGTGTCTGTCCTAATCCACTGCCCTTGGCAGTTCACTCGCAGCCCCGACGCTCTCCTTCGCCACAGTATCTTGATGATCAAATTAGTGCCAAAATCTGATTACTTGTGGTATTTGATTATCCTGAACATCTAAATGCACTCACTGATGATCTCCATGTATTTGCAGTGGAAGCAGTGGGGGTAGCGGCGGACGAGAGAACACCGGGAACAACGTGGGAATCCCTCTGGCTGTTCCAACACCCTCCCCTCCTAGCGTGGCACAAGGTTAGCATGCTAACTATATCATGCTATCATGCTAAAAGATAAAAAAATATATATAAAAAATATATATAAAAGATAAAAACCCGAAAATAAAGGCCAGATAAACAGGCGGTGTCGCCATCTTGTGGGAAATGCAGTTATTATTGTCTTACTTAGTTCTTTTGCATGAATAAAAACAATCAACACGCAAAGCTAATAACAATAATAAATCCTAATAAATGCTTTATTAGCTGATAAATCCTAATAAAAAATTCGAATAAATTCTTTATTAGCTTATAAAGTAATGAATCCTCATTAGATGAATTCAGAATACTAGCAATTTGGATGTCATCTAGAAGATAGCTGAAAGATACATTTATTGTGGGTTTTTGGTACAGCACACCTAATATTATATAAATAATATAATAATATAAATGTCTGTTAGTTCTTTTCGTCTCAGTCAGCCAGTTTTGAAAGCTTCTGGTACAACTTCACCTGCAAAAAAAATGTTAGAGTTTAACCAAATACAGTGTTGCCACTCTTCATTTTAAAAATTTCCAAGATCTTGCCACAAAAAACCCAAAATTTTACTATAAATTTCATCTAACTGAAAACGACAAAATTGGGAAGATTTATATAACGGATTTTCACAATTATTCACAAAAACAAAAGTTAACTGACTAAGAAAAGGCGGGATCATTATTAGTATTAATATTTACAAATTGCAATAAAAAAAAATATATATATTTATGTCTTTCAAACCCAAAGAGTGTTCTGTCTAATCTGAATCACTATCACTATTAGACGAATGGTACATCTTGCCGCATACTTATCTTCTGACTCTGGTTTAAGGCAGAGTTTAAACCCATCAATTTGCAGCCATTCGTCGTTGAATGGTTGTTTATACCGTACTTTTGCATTTTTAAGCTGCGGTGTGCGAGATCCATCTTCACGGTGATCACTGTGATCGCAATCATCAAACGATGCCATGAGAAAATCAGATTTTAAACTGTTTAAACTATGACGATTGACGCAGAATTAGCAAAAAAACGGTAGTAAAATGCACGGATGACAACAGACGTGACGTCATGTTCTCACGTCCAAGAAAATGTAAGTAATTAAAGAAGTAAATGTACAGTAGCCGTAGAAATGACCAGCGGCAACCAAATGTTATTATTTAGTAGTAGTACACTTTGTCATTCCTTACTATGACTGTAGACCATAAAATTATATCCAGATTTTAATTGCTTGAGTGCAAATAAAAAATGCCAAGATTACTTTGCAAAATCCCCGAATCTCCCAAATCCCAGGGAGTGGCAACACTGACCAAATATGATGGCTTTCTGGCACAGATTGATTTTTCAGTACAGTCCACCTTTTTCCAGCAGGGTTGCGGTCAGGACTTCAGGCCATTTCAGAAGCTTATTTCAGTGTGATGAAGCCATCCCATAAGTCGTTTTGACATTTGTTTTGGGTTATTGTCTTGTTGGAACAATTACTTTCACCTAGTATTCAAGATTCTCTGTCAACTTTCTGCAATCCACCAGTTGTAAACATATTTTCAGACAATCCACCGTAAATTTATAAAGGAACACTTTCAATTGAAGAACTATGTGTTCTGATAAATCAGTCATAGAAATCCCAAAATCATATTTTAGGTGTATGTAAACATTTAAATTATTGTGTAACTGCAGTGTGTATCATGTTTGTTGTAATCTCTAATTCTTGGTTTAACAGTGGTTCCTCCAGGTCCAGGTCTGGGTCCTGTTCCAATGTCCCAGTTCGGCACTATTTCTCGTCAGATCTCGAGGCACAGCTCTTCTAGCGCCTCCTCTTCTGCCTCCATGGTGTCAGCTACTGGCACTTACCGCCGTGCCCCGTCCAGCTCGTCCCAGTTCTCCGTGCCCCAGTCGCACCTTAATGGAGGTCCCACATTTACACAAAACACTGGTAAGTAGTTTTGGCTTCTACTGACGCTTTTGCTTTATCATAACAAGAACCAATATTCTGCGTAAGAAATGTCCTCTTAAAATTTAACCTCCAGATTTCAGTAGTAGTGTGCGTGTGCTAGTTTACTTTATAGATGCACCACCAGAGTGCCAACAGTTTAAATATGGTTATATTTTACTGTGTTTTTGTTTCACATTTGTATGTGTTTGTTTATGTGTTGACCACTAGTCTCTACCGCCCCACCACCGGCTCCTGTAGGACAGCTCACAGCTCAGATTCCTCTCACCGGCTTTGTTGCTCGTGTTCAGGAGAACAGTAAGAAATCACACTATAAATCCACACACCATCCACCATGCACGTCTGCTCTAATGTCTTCACCAAATATAACGCCACATTAGTATTGTTGTAATTAGTGAAGCAGTAATGTGACATATTAAGCTGCTTGCAAGACCAACAACTCATAATTTGCACTCAAAATTCATGAAGAATCAGGAAGACCATGTGAAATTAAAGACTCTGCTTAAAGTATTGAGTCAAATGAACCACAGTGCTGCAAAAAGTTTATTATTTTTTTCACCCTGGATTCCTTGAAGCTGTATTTTACGACGGTGTATTAGGTCCACTTTAAAGAAAAATATTTTTTAAAGTTTTTATTTTGAGAATAAAGTCGAAATATTATGAGAATAAAGTCGAAATATTATGAGATTAATTTCGAAATAATTACGAGATTAAAGTCGAAATATTATGACCATAGCAACCTCCTTGTGTTAAAATGAGGGAGGTTCATGATTTGTTATACTTTCATATCGGTTTCACAAATAAAGAAATCCTCTATCTTCTGCACATCAGCACCAGTTTGTTATTAGTATAAGGACGCTGAAACGGCTTTGCAATAAACTGGGTTTATTTAGAAGGATGTCCGCCACCGGTGCGCTCGGCGTCTGCATCGTCAGCAGTACTTCAACCGAGCCTTATGGACTCGTACGATAAACTAAAGCCGTACGGCATGGCTATAAATGATTGCACTGACGGGTTTAGTCGTCATGTCATGCGGATGGAAGTGTACAATACAAACAACCACCCAAAAATAATCGTGGGTTATCGGATAACCACAATAACACTCATTATAGGCTGCCCTCAGCGCTTGCATGCCGATCCAGGTACTGAGACCCGTGCTTCTCTGAACTGACAAGCCTACGACGGCAGCACACTCTTTGGCCATAATATTTCCACTTTATTCTCATAATCATTTCGACCTTAATCTCGAAATAATTTCGACTTAATTCTCATAATATTTTGACTTTAATCTTAAAATCGAAATTTATATGACTTTATTCTCAAAATCAAAACTTAAAAATATTTTTACAGTGGCCCTAATACGCCGTCGTAGTATTTGCCAACACCGACAATTCAATAAAGTTCTAATGTGATGTGTTCCTAGCTTCTGAATATTTTCCCCTATTGGTTTTTGTCCCTTAATTAATTTTGATGCTCATCTCACATTGATCAAATTTAAAAGTACAAAGTACAAGACATGTTGTGTGTTCATAAAGTGGATCTATTTGCTGAAATGATATTAAAAAACATAATGTATTTATTGGTTGACTTTTCTTTATCGTATCATCAGTATCAGAGAGCCCCTCTCCTCCTCCGCCTCCGCTTCACGAAGACACGCCCATATTTGAGGAAGCGGTCCCGCCTCCTCCGCCTCCACCCGTGGACTACGAAGAAGAGGATTCGGCGCTAGTGCAGTACAACGACCCGTACGCTGATGGAGACCCTCACTGGGCCCCTAAATCCTACATAGAGAAGGGTAGGTGTCGTCGTACCAGCTCACTTTGGTTTGTACCCATGTAGAATTAGTTGGGGATGAGCTGCGTACCAGACTATTCAGACTGTTGAAAATACCTAAGTGCATTTTACACTGCTTCTTGGTCTGGCATTGTGGTTCAGTAAGAAGTTTAGATTTAATTTAACATTTAACATTAATTTAAATTGTTGGGAAGCTAATAATGTCCTGCATGTGCACATAGTTTATACCTGGGGAGTTGTTTGCATTTATCCTTTTTTCTAGTCACTGTTAGCATGTTATAGTAGTTCAGTCTTCATAAATAATAAAGGAAATGTGCACATTGTAATCTAATTTAGCCTTTAGATTAATTGAGAACCTTGCCATTCGGGTTAGGTAATACATTATTAAATCTGTAATTGTAGCGGAGGGATTATACCCTCCAAAGGACATGCCAGTTGAGGCGGCAATCAATGAAATGTCGTATTCCGTTTAGAGAACACAAGGCAGAGAGAGGTTCCTTATTAAATTGCTCCTTTATTACAGTGTTCAAATGTCTTTGTACAAGCTGTGGCAAGTAGGCTGTGTTACATGGGCTATGCACAGATGCTGTGGTTGAAAGCTGTTGTAATTAAGCTGGGTACATAGGCTGTGTTAAATAAGCCAGGCTTTACAAGCTGTGATTTATATGATGGGTCCACAAGCTGTGCTAAAGATGCTGGGGTTTACAAGCTGGATGGCGAGCTGTGTTTTTAAGTCAAACACGCACAGCAAACATCTGAGTTAATAGCAAACTTTCCGGAGAACTTCCAAAGCACCTGTTTGGTCTCTTTTCATGCTTTAAATATGGCAAAGCCAAGTGACGTCACGGTTGCGTGTGTTCAAATAAAACCAATGAACTTTTGTACAGTAATAAATAGTAAATGCAATTTTTTACCGGAAGTTGATGCTGCAAAATCAAATCACTCATCACCATGAATCCTATTAATTAATGAAGTCTTGTTGGAGATAAAGTCTGACCCCAGTGGACTAAATAGCTGCAGGCTGCACCTTTATAATCAACCAGAATGTGTTTGTCTTTCAGTGGTGGCTATATACGACTACAGCAAGGACAAAGATGACGAGCTTTCCTTCATGGAGGGCGCCATAATCTACATAATCAAGAAAAACGACGACGGCTGGTTCGAAGGCGTGTGCAACGGCGTCACTGGACTGTTTCCTGGCAACTACGTCGAGTCAATCATGCACTACGCCGACTAACTTAGCCTTATCAACAAGGTGCATCGAGATCCGCCTCTTCGATGTGGTCTCATGTGTTTCGGTATCTACGATGTGCAGTGTGTATCGAGGGATGGCAAAATAACAAGTGGTTGTGGACGGGTTTTGTACATACTGTATGAAGCTGTGGGTTCGTGATTACTGTGTTTCGTGCGTGTGTGTCGTCAGGCCAGTGTTTGCAGTTCGCCAGCCAGGATATGGTTTTATTAAAAGTGCTTGTTGTAGTTTTTATTTTTGATGTACTGCCGAACTCTTCCTTGGCGTCCGGGAAGACGTGGTTGAATGTTGTTTATGAAATGTGATTCGTACCTGGACTAAACCAGGAAACGAATGTAATTTTTTTATTCATTTTGCCTGCAGTGTTTGCCTTCTTGTATTTTAATTCGACGTACGATGCCATCGTGAGGCCAAGGCCTTAACATTACAGAACTCTCATTTCTGTAGCTAACTACTTTGTCTACATTCGCCTGTGGATGTCATTTTTTTAATCTACATTGCTGGCTAGCTCAGATAGTAGGACTATACAGATTGGTAAGGAAGCACATTGTACAAATCAGCAATGATGGGCACTTTGATCGTGGGCACTTCCAGGCTATGAGGGGAAATCGACTCATGAATGAAGCAGTATTACTTTAAAACTAAATTTCAAACACGGGTGTAGCCGGATCCCCGACCTGCCAAAAAAATTAATTCTAAAAATGACACCACACTCGTACACAACAGGCTTGAGGTTTGTGCTCTAAACCTGACACCCTATAGCTTAAAGCAGAAGTATAATTGGACAAACAATGGCGAGGCATTCAAACCCAACAACACTGTACCTCCTGTCAGACATGGTGCTGTTAGTATTATGCTCTGATGCTGTTTTGCTGCCAGTGGAAGTCATAAGTGCCATTAGTTACACTCAGGATTTGTACTGCTGGCACATGAGACGACTTTGGAAATACTGTTTACAGGCTCGCTCGCCCCTTTGAGGAAGCTGGTTACACCCCTGACATGTTCCCGTTGTGTAGCAGTTGTATCACACATCGCTAAAACACGACACGCTTCACATACAGTCCCTGACAGAAGTTCTGTCGCTTATCCATGTTGTGGAAACAAAAGCTTATAACCTGACTTTAAATTCATCCATTGGTTTTAGAAATGACTCGTATGAAAGCTGAAACCCTCCCAAATGAGGTTTAATTTACGAAAATAAATTTGCTTCACTGCAGAAATATTGATCATTTAATGAACACAGAAAGGTCAGATTTTGGCAAGCCAAAAGTTTTGTCGCCCACAGAAAGTAATGTGAAAATCAAACAAATAATTTTGTTTAGTGCTGGCTTCTGGGCACTGATTCGACCATGGAGGCCATTTCGAGACAGAATCCTACAAACTGTTCTAGTTGACACAGGGACTTGAGGTGACCAGGCCTGGTGGAGCTTTGCTGCAGTGGAAGAGGGGCTGGCTTTGGATTTTCTAACCAACAAACGTTCCTCCTTAGCAGTTGTCTTGCGGGGTCCGGCTTGTCAAAGACATCTCCAGTCTCTTCAAATCTTTTTTTAATTCTTTGTACTTGACGCTGAGACACATTAAAGGTGCCAGCCACCTCTGCAGTGGATCTGGTCTTCAGCCTCTTGATAATCAAGGCTTTGGTCGCAGGGTGGATTTTTGGCATGTTGTCAGAGGTGAAGTTGCAGTTCAAGTGAAGGTCTGGGGTGCTGGGGTTCTTTTTATACACACCCACTAATTAACCGATCAATTAGTGAGCACAGGTGAGGCTGTAAACTTGGATTGGGTGCATTATATGACAAGGCGACAAAACTTTTGTCTTGCCAAAATCTGACCTTTCTGTGTTCATTAAATGATCAATATTTCTGCAGTGAAGCAAATTTATTTTCGTAAATTAAACCTCATTTGGGAGGGTTTCAGCTTTCATACGAGTCATTTCTAAAACCAATGGATGAATTTAAAGTCAGGTTATAAGCTTTTGTTTCCACAACATGGATAAGCGACAGAACTTCTGTCAGGGACTGTACTGTAGTATATATAGTATATTTTATTTCAGCCTAAATACTGCAGTATTAAAATCAGCTCGTTTTATTGGTTCTGGCAAAAAAAAAGAGCAAATAGGCGACACTAATATTTTACGCATCATGTTGATTTGATTGTTGTTACAGGAGCATAAATGTTACTTGGTCATGTTTCAGTTTCAGCACTTATATCTGACCGGTTACAACCTGATGATCAGCTTGATTCGATTATTTATTGAACTCAATGAAATCCACTGGAGCAGGTCATTCACTCGAGCTGACTGAATCATGACCGCTCGATCTTCCTCACTATCTCTGCAATCATTTTTTTTCTCTCATTGCCTTGTATACAATCTGTTTTTCTCTATGGACGTGCAGTCTTTTTATAATAAATGACTGTCCTGTACGTGTTCTGTCCACTTATTCCAAATGAGGACCATATACACCAATCAGCCATAACATTAAAACCACCTTCTTGTTTCTACACTCACTGTTCATCTTTTCAGCTCCACTTACCATATAGAAGCACTTTGTAGTTCTACAATTACTGACTGTAGTCCATCTGTTTCTCTGCATGCTTTGTTACCCCCCTTTCATGCTGTTCTTCAATGGTCAGGACCCCCACAGAGCAGGTGGTGGTGTGTTAGTGTGTGTTGTGCTGGTATGAGTGGATCAGACACAGCAGCGCTGCTGGAGTTTTTAAACACCTCACTGTCACTGCTGGACTGAGAATCGTCCACCAAACAAAAACATCCAGCCAACAGCACCCCGTGGGCAGCGTCCTGTGACCACTGATGAAGGTCTAGAAGATGACCGACTCAAACAGCAGCAATAGATGAGCGATCGTCTCTGACTTTACATCTACAAGGTGGGTCAACTAGGTAGGAGTGTCTAATAGAGTGGACAGTGAGTGGACACAGTGTTTAAAAACTCCAGCAGCGCTGCTGTGTCTGATCCACTCATACCAGCACCATGTCAGTGTCACTGCAGTGCTGAGAATGATCCACCACCTAAATAATACCTGCTCTGTGGTGGTCCTGTGGGGGTTGCAGGTTGAAAAAAGGCATGCAGAGAAACAGATGAACTATTTTAATTGTAGAACTACAAAGTGCTTCTATATGGTAAGTGAAGCTGTGAGTGTAGAAACAAGGAGGTGGTTTTGATGTTATGGCTGATCAGTGTAAAAGCTATTTACATGTTTAACAGTCTGGACCAATCGTAGCACAGTGGGCGAAATAAGCGCTGCTGTAGAACACAATGATGTCATAATTTCTAGGATGATGACGTCACAAGTACAACCAGCCTATCATTTCGATTTGACAGATCGAGAGACTCGTTGCTGTACGATTGTGCGCTTGTACGTTTATTTAAACAGTTAGATTTTTCGGTACAACCATGACATGGTCAGCAGTTCGAGACCGACTGCGGTCGTTCCTGAGACGCTGCAGTGCTGGGAGAAACAGGAAGATGGAGCTGAAGGCCCAGCTGAGGGCCGAGAAGGAGGAGAGACGGAGGCTGGAAACCATGTGGGAGGACGAGAGGAAAGATCTGCTGGAGATGATCGATAAAAAGAAGAATCTGAGGATGACCAGTGAGATGGAGAAGAACGATATAATAGTGAAGGACTTGTGTCAGGAGCTCACGTTCAACACTCAGACTGAAGAATACCAGGAGTTCCTGAAATCTAAGCAGGAGGAGGTGAAGAACATCAGGAACGACCTGCTGGAGGAACGAAAGCTCAGTCTGATGGAGACAGAGCGACACCAACTGGAAGTGGAGAGTCTGAAAGCTCAGTGGGAGGAGGAGAGAGAAGTGATGAGAGAGGAGAAAGAAGAACTGATGAGAAAGATCAGAGAACTCGAGGAGCTCCGACTGAAGGAGCAAGAGGAGCAGAGACTGTTAGGAGAAAGACTCCAGCTAGTTGTGGAAAGATCTGAGAAGGTAGCAGCTCTGTAGATGGAGAAAGAAGGACAAGGACGGGATGAAACTCAGCCTCAGACAAACATGATTGAGAAAAAAATTTCTGCTTTTGTTCTGTTTACATGAGTTAAATAAATGTTTTTGTTTTTTTTATAAATTGCACTTGTTAAGTGACTTATTTTACAAATAAAATATACATTATAGTCCTCGCCCCATGGGTTTCCTCCAGGTGCTCCGGTTTCCACTCACAAGTCCAAAGACATGCAATGCCGTCAGGTCAATTGGAGCTGCTAAAATGACCCTAGGTGTGTGTGTGTCTGCTCGGTGATGGACTGGCGACCTGTCCAGGGTGTTTCTTGCTGTTCACCCAATAAATCAGAATAGACCGTGTCAAATGATATTGATCGTCCTTGATTGTTAGTGTCTTCTAATGTAGAGCAAGTCTGTAGAAAGTTCGTTCAGGAAACATATATAAAGGCCCTATATATAGGGAAACAACTGCACATCTGCTTCTCCGCTACCTCATGGAGGACCAGTCATGTAATACTGTCATAAAATGATGCACAGCAATAATAAAAAAATAACAATACATACGTGCTACATGACTGCCATGTTCAGACTTCTTACTGCTGCATAATGATTGCTTCAACAACTGGTAGTTTAGGTGGCACAGGTTAAAAATGCTGAGGTAACCAAATACTAAGCACATAATCTATTAAACATAAGTCTTTTTAAGATTAATAGTGTTAGGCTGGCCAACAGCATTCTTATGTAAAACTCTTATGTAAAACAGTTGCAACATTATTAACATTACCAACATTAAGACATCAATAAATAAAGACAACCTTTTCTAATTTTGTCCTATTCTTCTTAGTACTCCTAGTACTAGTGGTTTACTAATCTTTTACATTACATTTACCTTTATGGCATTTAACAGACACTTTCATTCAATGAGACTTACAATACTTTGAGGGCGGCACGGTGGCTATGTGGGTAGCACTGTCGCCTCACAGCGAGAAGGTCCTGGGTTCGATCCCCAGGTGGGGCGGTCCGGGTCCTTTCTGTGTTGAGTTTGCATGTTCTCCCTGTGTCCGCGTGGGTTTACTCCGGGAGCTCCGGTTTACTCCCACAGTCCAAAGGCATGCAAGTGAGGTGAATTGGAGATACTAAATTGTCCATGACTGTGTTGGATATAACCTTGTGAACTGATGAATCTTGTGCAATGAGTAACTACCGTTCCTGTCATGAATGTAACTATAAAGTGTAAAACATGAGGTTAAAATCCTCATAAACAAACAAAACTTTGACAGTACAGTCTACGCAATTGAGGTTTAAGGGCGCAGCCTGACAATGGGGGGCTTGAACCAGCAACCTTCTGATTACCAGTCCAGTAACTTAACTGCTGAGGGCCAGTGATAGCTCAGTGGTTAAGGTACTGCACTAGTAAACAGAAGGTTGCCGGTTCAAGCACCGCCACCACCAAGTTGCCACTGTTGGGTCCCTGAGCAAGGCCCTTAACCCTCAATTGCTCATTGTGTAAGTCGCTTTGGATAAAAGCGTCTGCTAAATGCTGAAAATGTAAATGTAAATGTAAATGCTGAGCTACAACCGCCTACATCTGAAGTCAGTTTGTATGGAGCATAAACGATTTTGTGCTAAAGACTTTGTGCTGGGTTTATAAGTAATATATAAACCCAAAAAGTTTAGAGAACAGAGAACAATTCGTCTGTGTGTGTTTTTATATTGTTTAAATCATTACCATAACTAACTATTGTGACTGTTTAATCTCGCTATTTATTGCCTTATTGTACTGATGTTGGAGGAAGGGAGGATGTTGGAGGTGGCTCACTGGGAAGCACTGTCTCCTCACAGCAAAAAGGTCCTGGGTTTGATCCCCAGGTGGTCCGAGTTCTTTCTGTGTGGAGTTTGCGTGGGTTTCCTCCGGGAGATCCGGTTTCCTCCCACAGTGCAAAGACGTGCAAGTGAAGGGAATTCGAGACGTTAAATGATCCATAACTGTGTCTAACATAAAATTTGTAAACTGATTAATCTTGTGTAAGCAGTAACTACCTGTCCTGTCAGGAATGTAGCCAAAGTGTAAAACATGATGTTAAAATCCTAATAAATAAATAAATAACTAAATAAATTGTACTTAAGTAATGACGATGTAGTTATTCATTACGACCACTAGATGTCGCCACGAAGATAATCTGTACACATGCAGCAACTATCCTGAAGAACGAGATTACACAAAACACTGATTTTGCCAAACAAATTCTCAATTTATGTTGAAATAAAAGTTGTCCGGATCGTCAAAAAACTGGTCTGCTTTTAAATAAAAGCTGCTGGAACTCTGGTGTTACTATCCACAGTCTAGTGAGGATTCATCTTATGCCAAGTTCACACCACACGGCTTTCCAAGTCATCAGGTTGCTGTACAGTTCACACTACACGACTGGATCTCTTGTAGTCGGGAGTCTTTCAAATCGGTGTGTATTTCACCAACTGGAATAGCAGGCGAGCTTCTCTGCTCTCCCAAACTAGGTTTAGTCACGAAAACAAACGCAAGAAGTGACGAGGGGTTTAACGATACCACGTCCAGAAATGCACATCAACAAGTAGCAAGCGATCAAAGTTTGTGCGCTGATGTGCAGCGTAAAATCAAGTACAAAAAAATAGGAACAGCATGGATTGTTCTGTAGTGAGTTGGCGGTTAATAAATATTGTTTGCAATGCAACATTGGTGTTCTGTTTTGTAGAGAATGATAAGGTCAGAAATACTGTTTCCCCTCACACCGTATCTTCGTTCTCATTGGCTGTTCGACACCGCACTCATTGCCAGTCGGGCAACTCAGATTCAGATATTCAACAAGCTGAATATCTCTCTGCTATCTCAGCCGCTCGGATCGAGTTGTTGAGCCGTTCACACATAGCGATTGAGAGCCGAGTTTCGATCGCCGAGCGAACGCCGAGTAGCTCCCGAGCCGGCAAATCTAGCGTAGACCAGTCGGCGAGCGAAATTCAGGGCAAAAATTGTGTCGTGTGAACCAGGCATTACCAGGTGATCTTACTCCGTTTTGATGCCTGTATGCCCATTTTAGGTGCTTTCGATGGTAGACGGGAGTTAGCATGGGCACTTTGACTGGTGCTTGATCAAGTGCACGTCTGACATTTGCAAAAGAGCACTTGGATGATCCCCAAACCGTTTGGGATAGGGTTCTATAAGCAGATGTATCAAAATCTGTCAAATTACAGCTAAAATATCAAAGCATACTGCATAACTGAGAACGTTATATCAACAGTCAGAAATTGTGATGTAAATGTGTATTCGTGTGTGTGGGGTGAATGTAAGTACACCTGCCCATGAGATGATGCTGAGGTGTAACTGTGCTATGGAGCAGGACAAGGATCCAAAATGCAAAAACAACTGATTGTTGTTCTCAACTAAATGGCTAAAAATAAACAGTAACCCTATATTATAATCTAAGTCCTGACCTAAACTGAATACAGATGCAGAAGGAATGATGCAGGAGGGTGCAATTACTTTTTCACAACACTGTAATAGACACACTATCAGGTGAAATGAGTTACTACTGGTGCATGTGAGGCAGACATCACACAGGGGTCGTGTCCTACTCCCATTTTGTTGAAAATCTAGTAATCCATAGATGCAAACTCCAGTCCGGTACCAAACTTTCACTGTTTCTGTCTGTTTACTATGTTAATATACCGATCAGCCATAACATTAAAACCACCTCCTAGTTTCTACACTCACTGTCCATTTTATCAGCTCCACTTACCATATAGAAGCACTTTGTAGTTCTACAATTACTGACTGTAGTCCATCTGTTTCTCTACATGCTGTTCTTCAATGGTCAGGACCCCCACAGGACCACCACAGAGCAGGTATTATTTAGGTGGTGGATCATTCTCAGCACTGCAGTGACACTGACATGGTGGTGGTGTGTTAGTGTGTGTTGTGCTGGTATGAGTGGATCAGACACAGCAGCGCTGCTGGAGTTTTTAAACTCCTCACTGTCACTGCTGGACTGAGAATAGTCCTCCAACCAAAAATATCCAGCCAAAAGCCCCCTGTGGGCAGCGTTCTGTGACCACTGATGAAGGTCTAGAAGATGACCAACTCACACAGCAGCAATAGATGAGCGATCGTCTCTGACTTTACATCTACAAGGTGGACCAACTAGGTAGAAGTGTCTAATAGAGTGGACAGTGAGTGGACACGGTGTTTAAAAACTCCAGCAGCACTGCTGTGTCTGATCCACTCATACCAGCACAACACACACTAACACACCACCACCATGTCAGTGTCACTGCAGTGCTGAGAATCATCCACCACCTAAATAATACCTGCTCTGTGGTGGTCCTGTGGGGGTCCTGACCATTGACGAACAGGGTGAAAGCAGGCTAAAAAGAGAATGTAGAGAAACAGATGGACTACAGTCAGTAGTTGTAGAACTCCAAAGTGGAGCTGATAAAAATAAAATGGACAGTGAGTGTAGAAACTAGGAGGTGGTTTTAATGTTATGGCTGATCGGTGTATACTCACTGCATACCAGATAGCTCGGGCTCTTTTGGGACGTTAACATGATTGAACTCTGTGTGTTAGGATTTTCGACCGTTTGAGGACACGAGTGTGTTTTGAGTTATGCTCGGGCCGGATGCCACGCTCGACATTCGTAGAATAGCTTCAGTCTGATGTCACAGAGTGCCTATAAGCACCAAATGGCACAGACGAGCACTGTGCACAGTTTTAAATAAATCCAGTTCAAAGTTCTGCCCTGCTTCTACAGGACACATAAAGTATCTGGTCAGAAGTGTGTGGACACCCTTCAGGCATTTTAGCAAGCTGTATAAAATCAGTTATATACAATAAATGATATGCTTTTAACTTTGTGGTGACAGATTTAGGAGGATAAGACTGTGTTTATGTGCACAAAGCAAGGCTCATGGCCTGACAAGTTTGGTGTGAAGCACTTTATTGAACATTTTTAGGATGAATTGGCCTCCAAATTCCCCAGATCTCAATCCAATCGAGCATCTGTGGGACGTGCTGGACAAACGAGTCCGATCCATGGAGGCCAAACCTCACAACTTACAGGAGTTGAAGGATCTGCTGCTGACATCTTGTTGCCAGATACCACAGCACACCTTCATGGGTCTAGTGGAGTCCATGCCTCGACGGGTCAGGGGACCAACACAATATTAGGAAGGCTACCAAATTAATCATCTAAACTTGTGAATGTGGGTGGCGTAGTGACTCGGTGGGTAACACTGTCGCCTCACAGAAAGATAAACTCTGTCCCCTGTTAACCCTGGTAAAGGTTGCACTACAAACCTTATTCTGCGTTACATATGTCTCATTTGTACATACCTCATACCTCATTTGTACATAATTTCCATCTATACTGTATACATCTGTTTACTATGTTTTATATACATGTACACATTCCTCTGTTATGTTCATAGCACCTTAATCTGCATCACCATAATCTATATAGCAGCTTAATCTTAATCTGCACCTTAATCTGTATATTATGTCTATAGCAATCTATGCATCTTGTTTATAGTACATTCTATAATATACTCACCTGTACGTATATCTTGTTCATACCACTGCCCATATCCTGTAAATAATGTATATCGTAGATACCATTTATCCTGCACTTGCTGCTTATTGCACTTCTGGTTAGATGCTAAACTACATGTCGTTGCCTTGTACTTGTACATGTGTAATGACAATAAAGTTGAATCTAATCTAATCTAATCTAATCTAAATTGTTGATAAAACAGACAATGCATGAACTTGTGACGCTTTGGGACAGTGGTAGCCTAGTGGGTAGAGCTATGGGCTATCAGCCGGAAGATTGGCGGTTCCAATCCAGGCTCTGCTATGCAGCCACTGTTGGGTCCTTGAGCAAGGCCCTTAACCCTGTCTGCTCCAGGGGCGCCGTACGATGGCTGACCCTGCGCTCTGACCCCAGCTTCCAAACAAGCCGGGATATGCGAAGAAAGAATTTCATTGTACTGTACATGTGTATACGTATATATGACAAATAAAGGATATCTTCTCTTTGACAATGTATGGTGTTAAAAACACTTCTACTGTATATAAAATCCCAGTTTTCATTTTGGATCATCAGGGTTCGGGCCGAGCCGGGACTACAGTACGGTCCATAACATCACATTAGAATACATTAGATCACATTAAAGGCGCCGAAGTGATGCAGATCTGCAGAGTTGTCTAAATTCCACTCATAAACCTCATACCAGTCATAGAAGGTCCTTCTGCTCCCCAACGAGAAACATCTGCGCCTGCATGGCTGCAACATCTGCGTTTAATTCCTGTCGTGAGCCGAAACGTATCTGTTCTTCGTCTTACCGAGATACAATCGGAGCGGATCGGAGCCTGATAGAATTCAACCAGCTGAGCAGAATTAAATGTTTTGATTCGATTAAGTCCATTTTATTTGGGTTCAGTATAAGACTAATCCACTTTTATTCAGATCACACAGTGAGATCACAAGTTAAAGCACCGTCATGACAAAACAAAGCACCAGAGTTACTCATGTATATGGTGGTGTGTTAGTGTGTGTTGTGCTGGTATGAGTGGATCAGACACAGCAGCGCTGCTGGAGTTTTTAAACACCTCACTGTCACTGCTGGACTGAGAATAGTCCTCCAACCAAAAACATCCAGCCAACAGTGCCCCGTGGGCAGCGTCCTGTGAGCACTGATGAAGGTCTAGAAGACGACCGACTCAAACAGCAGCAATAGATGAGCGATCGTCTCTGACTTTACATCTACAAGGTGGACCAACTAGGTAGGAGTGTCTAATAGAGTGGACAGTGAGTGGACACGGTATTTAAAAACTCCAGCAGCGCTGCTGTGTCTGATCCACTCATACCAGCACAACACACACTAACACACCACCACCATGTCAGTGTCACTGCAGTACTGAGAATCATCCACCACCTAAATAATACCTGCTCTGTGGTGGTCCTGTGGGGGTCCTGACCATTGAAGAACAGGATGAAAGGGGGTAACAAAGTATGTAGAGAAACAGAGGACCGCAGTCAGTAATTGTAGAACTACAAAGTGCTTCTATATGGTAAGTGGAGCTCTAACTATCCATGCAGCACTACAAATACAAGCATAACAAACATACTAAAAATGCTAGTACAGAGTATGGAGAGTATAGCAAGGAAATGCCATTTCTTGTGTTGCTTTGTATGTACTTTGTGTACTTTACAACTATAAATAAAATGCTAAAACTTGCTAAACATTGAGATCTGCTTAAGTTACACTGTGCTTTATACAAACTACAACCGATAGGCTAAATCAGGGGTTTTCAACCTGTGGGGCGCGCCCCCCCCCCAGACAAGTACTCGGGTGCCTGACCGGGGGCGTGGCATTACGAGATTTTTTTTACTTCTAAAACTAAAACAATTCATTTTTCACCCACGGGAGACATATTTCATTACTCTAACTGACCACGCTCACACGCACGTTTAATGTTATTCAGTTCCGTCTGAAAAAACCTTCAAAATAGAGCTAACAGCGAAGATAACCGGTGTCAAAAGCAACGACCGCTGTTATAGGACGTGTTTGTGTCTTTAAGAGAGACGCTCTGTTCACAGTATCGATTATAAGTGATTCAGGAGTCGATTCATTTTAAGCGCAGCATAAGTTTCTTTTCTCAGTCATCTCTCCGTGTTTACTGTTATAATGAATGTTGTGGTTGTAAATAAACACCAACTACTACAGAACATTTTGTGTGACTCGCTTACCTTAAAAAGCTCAGGCTTAATTATACTGAGTATTACCACAGAGTCAGAGTCGTCCTGCCTGTGGAGCTAAACGTTTTCAGTCAGAGCAGATGATCCCGAACTAACCAACTTAGTAATTGATGAACTTTTGTCTATGCTTGACTCTGTGAAGTAACGTTTTCTGCTCTCATCTACATCAAAAAGCAAGAACCGCTTATGATTTACCAAAGTGAACCACGAATTTATATAATGTGCTGATAGAATCGGCTCAGATGGGGTCGGACTGTATTATCTTTTCAAAATAATATTTTCAATCAGCAAAATTATATAATGTGCACAACATTAATTACGTTCTTATAGCTTGTCAGAAGCTTTCTCAATGATTTCTGTGCGGTGGTTGACGAAGGGGAGGGGGGCGTGGTGCAAGTTCACGGTTGGCACACGCAGGGGGGCGCATGTCCAAAAAGGTTGAAAACCCCTGGGCTAAATGTGTGAAAAGTTTTAATCATCATTTACAGACCAGAAGGTAGGAATGCAACTAGTGCTATTGCTAACAGGCTAAAAACATTATTCTTAATATATGTGCAGTTCAGGGGTTCGAAGTGCTAAAGCCATACCAAACATTTTACTTTCTGACTACACACTGAAGATGATAACATGCTATGATCTTCTCAATTCACGCTGCGGTCCAAAGTATAAAGATGTCGCTTCCAGCATCGTGGGAGATCTGGTTGAGACGTCCCCGCACACAGTCCACCGTGGCATAAACTTCAGTGCCGTTCTTCACCGGAAAGGACGCTCTTAGCCCCATGTTGGCCCATTCACTCCCTTCAGGCATCTGTCCTCCGACCTGGCGAGCTAGCGCCCTCGGCGGCGATCCCTCCTGTAGCAAAGTGAGCTCGATTAAACTGCAGGAATGAATCAGCCTCAGTTCCAAGCTGACGCTAGCTGTTCCTCCATCCCGAAAGATAAAGTTACGATGCGCGTTCTTGGTATGCGCGTTTGCCAGCTCCACTTGTGCCACCGGTTGAGACGTCTGGCGGAAAAACAAGGGCTTGTTCCTCACAGCACCCGAAGGTAGACCTCTTTTAGACACGGCGGCGGATACAGTGGATGACACGGTGGTCGGGATCCAGAGTAGACTCAGCATGCTGATCCCAGAGTCATCACCGAAGTAGCGCACACTGCACTGAGCTGGCGCGAGCATCTCGAAGCTGAGCATGTCCCCGGCGTCCACCGCGACAGCAGCGGAAAGAGAAATGGACGTGTCTCGGTAGTGAACCCCGGGCTTGAAAACTCGCGTCAGCTCAAAGCTGGTGCCGTTACGGTTTACGTACGCTAGCAAGAAAAAGCCCTCGGATACGCAAGCATGGCCCATGGAGTAAACGGCTTGCTGCAGGACAAACTTTACCGTTCCTTTCTCCGTAAAGCGCACACAGCGATTGTCATGGCTCAGAGTCACCATGTAGGGATCAGACATGAAGGACGTGCGGAACGTCGGGCGGTAATTACTGTGGTAGTGCGCAGAAGCCATGGTCTGAGCGGTCATAGCTACAGCACCTGTATCATGCGAGATCCAGAGCAAGCTAACAGAAGATATGAGGCCAGGTTGAAGATTGACTTTCTCGTTATCAGCACCACAATGATTGCTAGAACTCTTAAGAAACAGGGACAGCATGTGACCCGGATCCACGGTGGTCACGCCACTTATACTGATGCTCTGCAAAGATCGTCCTTCCTTCTGCTCGATGCGTACTCCACTCAGATCCCTACCGCCGTCCTCAGTGGAATTCAAGCTCAGACACGCCTGAATGAAGCTCCGACAGCCGTGCCTCAAAGCGAGGTTATGGTCGACCCAGACGAGTCCGTGCTGATTAAGAACGATCGAACCTTCCGTGCAGGAAACGAGGGATCCGTCGCCGTCTCCCTGGATGTACAACTTCATACTGGGAGACTGGACCAAAGACACTTCCCCGGACCAGGACAGGGACAGTTCGGATTCAGAACTGGAACAGATAGTGTCCCTGACCGCTGAGCAAGAAGACGCTACAGACTGGGAGTCACACTCTGAGCACGCCTGGCACTCCTGCATCTCTAGATTGTAGAAGTATTTGTGCCCACACATGCCAGCAACTGCATCCTTCGCTGACATTCCGGTACACCTAAATCCACCTGTGTGAAATAGGAAGACGATGGTTTTGTCTGGTAAAAAACTCAAAAGAAAAATGTCTCTTGAAGTATCTTAAATGCTTCTCGCTTTTAACACTCACCCGGTGTGTTGAGACACTTGTTCTGGCCCCCACACAAGTTCTGTACCTCCAGGCATTCGTCTTGATCCTATTAGAGGAGATGTACAACCATAATAAATGATCAAACCTTCCCTTCAGACTTGTTTCCATCTCATCACCTGCATCAATCAGTAATTACACGAGGGTTCTTCAAAAAGTTTCCACATAGGCGCGCAGGTGGGCACATTCCGCTAGCTCACCAGCACCAAGACTCTGAACTCCTCGGTTCGAAACTCGGTGTTGCCACCGGTCGGTGGGCGCCATCTAGCGGGCAGGTACAAATTGGCCACTGTATCTGCAGGGTGGGGGTCGGACTATGTGTGGGTGGGTGGTTCTTCATACGCTGAGGAAGGACCCTGGTTGGCGGAAGAGACGCCTGTGCAGAGTGCATGGGCGAGAAGAGGAGGGCTGTACACGTGTCGGAAGAGGCGTGTACAGTGACGTGCTCTCCTCGGATGCAATCTGGTATCCCTTAGCAGCGGAAGACAAAATTGAGTCGCTAAATCGGGAGGAAAATGCATTAAAATAAATAAATAATAAAAGTTTCCACACTTTTTTAACTGTTATTAGGAATTTCAAAAACAAACTCCATCACTTTTCTACATCTTCTCCTTCCGATGCATTTTTCCCAGCAGCGTCGTACCAACGTTTTAATGCCGTCAGCAATAAATGTTTTTGGTTTTGGGTTGAGCTCGTAGCCACTGATGCACCGCTGCTTTCACATCATCGTCTTAGAGGGTCCAAAAGGGTGGAAATCAGATGGAGCTAAATCCGGACTATAAGCGTCTCTCAGACACGCCCGATTCCTCCTCCTCCCTCCCTCACTGCTTATAACCACAATATAAAAGTGAGGAAACTTTTTGAAGATCCCTGGTATATAGATGTGAAGAAGTTGTCTTTGGCAGAGAGGGACAATGAGGAAGGGGATGTCTAGGTTTACTCTGCTAAAAAGAAAAACGTCTGGGCAGTGATAGCTCAGGTTGCCGGTTCAAGCCCCTTCACTGCCAAGTTGCCACTGTTGGGCCCCTGAGCAAGGCCCTTAACCATCAACTGCTCAAAATTGTGTTCAGTCATACAGTAATTGTAAGTTGCTTTGGATAAAAGCGTCCGCTAAATGCCGAAAATGTAAATGTCTGGGCCAATAAATTGATTTTAGCTGATAACCAGTCTAAACTTGTTTAATGGTTTAATGGTTATAGAGGGTTACCAGTTAATCTAGGCCAAACCAACTAAGATAACCCAAGCATTAAGCAGCGTAAGCCGAACGAATCTTTTTGTCTATTTATTTCTACATTTTCTCCCTTTTTCTCACGAAGCCAATTAGGGATCCCGACATAAGGCTCATTCACTTCTGCACAGACACCTCGGTCTGCTAACCAGGGTCCTTGCACAGCATTTGAAGACCTCAAGCACTCAGTCCGGCCTTTTCTCACCCAGCAGACTCGTGGCTGATTATTGTCTGCTGCTGGCACTGTCAATTATGCCCGCTAGGTGGTGCCCAGCCGACCGGTAGCAGAGCCAAGATTTAAACCGGGGTGTTTAGAATCTCAGCGCTGGTGTGCTAGCGGAATATCTTGCTGTCAAGTAATAAGGACAGCCCAGTACACAGCTCACATCATTCTGGGTATGTCTAAAAGAGTTTTATACAACAGTTAGTTCCGACCTTACAATCTGATTGGTTGAGAAGCGTTCTAACCGTGCTGATATTTGTGATAACAGCACGGCCTTTTCACACCACAACTGTATTACTCTGCTGACGCGTTGCCAGTAACGACAAGCTTCATGCACACAAGCCGGACTGTTTGATGCCGATGCACATCCTACAGAGCAGCCTTTTTTGTCTAACTGCACAATGAACGGAAGTCTGCAGATTAACATATACAAATAACGCAATAACTCTAATAAATAACTAAATTCTATCTTTTAATTCTTAATAAATTTTATTTTTAGCTTTTTCTCCTTTTCCTTTCATCTTCGCTTATTCATATTTGCTTATTATTTTTATTCCAAACTAGCGTTACTATGTAGTATTAAACTATGCGCCTTTTTTAGCCTACTGTGTTAAGGCAGGGTAGGGAATTTTTACAGTTGCATAGCAGCAACTCATTCGTTGGGGAACTGCTTTTTGGCGGAAGGTATTGGCAATATTAAATCCTATTCAGCATGAAATTCAGGGCTTCTTTGATTTATTTTCTTTCTTTATTTTGTAAAAACTGTTGTATAAAAGCAATAGAACACTTGAGGTCACTTAATGATCTACGGCCGTGATGTTATTCGCGATAACACACTCCCTCTCGTGTTCTATCGCATAAATTGGGGTAGAATTCTAAACAGGGCAGGCCAAGCTAACAGAGTCACCCCAAGTCGCCCCAATAATAGACGTAAATACATATTTCTGGTCAGTTGATGCTCAATTGGACAGAAAATGAGAGAAAGTAAGTACCTGACATATCCGGTCAGCATGAAAGGAGCACTGAGACACCAGAAAGAAACCCGGGAGACAAACAGTACATTTCTCGCATCTCGGCCAGTCCCCGCTCAGGTCACAGAACTCATCAACCTGACAGGAAGTGCAAGCTGGCATCGGTCCTCCAACGTCCATCACGCTCTCCTCCATGTCCACCTTGTGCATGGTGTAAGCCTCCTGGGTGTGAGTCCTCATCAGAGGCTTTTGACTATCCAGACGAACTTCTCTATCTTTGTATTGTGTCTCTAAGGCCACCGTTTGGATGTTGTTCATGATCAGACTGTACTGGCTCTTTACTTGCTCGAGCTGCTCCATAAGTCTCATCTGTTGGTCCAGGATTTCTCTCTGCTGAGCCACCAGGATGGCCTGCTGGTCCTTCAGACTGTTCTGGAGGTTCTTGACCTCAGCCTGTTGAGCCTTGTGCTCCTCCATTAGCTTCTCCTGCCCCTTTGCTAAGTCTATCTGCAGGACCAGGGCATCCTTGGATGGAACTTCGATTGAACCTGGAAAGGTTGTAAAGGAGGACATTACCTCACGAGCATGGCGTTCTGAATAAGTAAAATAAGATAAGAATTTATAAACAGCTGTTTATAAACTTGAAATAGGAGGACTGTGTCAGAAAGGGCATCCGCTGTAAAACTGTGCCAGGTCTGGAATGGCTGTGGTGACCCCCAATAAAAGCTATCTATAAAGTCTATAAAGCAGGAAAGAACTTATCTCTACGTCCCAGACTATTTTAATGACACACTGTATGGCCAAAAATATGTGGACACCTGACCGTAAACTTGTCATACATCTTTTTCCAAAAATAATTGGCATTATTATGAAGTTGCTCCCCAGTCCCCTTCTTGTGGCTTTAACAGACTCCACTCTGCTGTATTCGCCGAGATTAATAACTAGGGATGTAACGATACACTCTACCCATGATGCGATACAATTCACGATACTGGGTTCATGATACGATTTTTCCCTTTTTTTTTAAACAAAATGAAATTGAAGACAAATTATGACAAAGTTTCCTTTCATTATTTCTTTTTAAAATGAAATAAAATAAAATACTGTATTTGTGATTATCTTTTATTGATCTAAATAATGAATGTCCTTTTATTTCTGAGGTAGGTACAAACAATGCAAAACAATGCTGCACATTTTCCTTATTGTGTAAAGAAAACTGAAATGAAATTTTAAAACAAATCCCACATTAGATAAATAAATAAATGAATAATACAAATAAAGAAAGTATCCTCACATGAATACATTTGGCTGGAAAATTCTGAACCTGGCAACCCTGTAGTGATGTCAACGAGGCGAGGCGAATAGTGCCAGCGCCCTCTGCTGTTTAAAGTATATTGATTCATTATACATATAAACCGATTTTGAATCATTACATGTGTGAATAGATTTTTAACTGTCTTGTGGTGCATTGTTACATCCCTATTTATAACCGTTTCTGTGAGATTTTGTGGCCATTAGTTCAAAAACCAGTGGGAAACTCCAGTGACCTGCACAAAGCCCTGACCTCAGCCCCTGACAACAGCTCTGGAATAACCCAGAACATCATCAGTGCCCAGCCATACAAATGCTCTCACCTTTGACTGAATTGGCACAAATTCCCACAGACATATTTCAAAGTCTTGTGAGAAGCCTTTTGTTTTGGCTGAAAAGATAACACAGAGGTCGCTTTGTTTTAATACCTCCTGTTTTTAAAATGGGACGCCCAACAAGCTTAGGGTCAGGTGTCCGAATACTTTTGGCCATATAGTGTATCAATAAGGCATTAGAAGTTGATAGTTTGGATCTTTCTTTCATAATGTGGTCTACAATTTATTTTTCTCTTTTCATCTTCTTCCAGCCTGTATGTCTGTCCCCAATGTGTCCCGTCCACAGTCATCATATCTGTTCTAACTCTGCTAGATTTATTGACCAGCGTCAGTTCTACTCAGCATACTGTATGTAATAGCTCTGCTGCCTTTAAAATGAGATCAGATCCGTTTTGGTTTTGTTGCAGAAGGTTCATCAACAATCAATCTATTTTCTCGTGATCCACATTATTGATTTGGCACAGTTTTTACGCCGGATGCCCTTCCTGACACGACCCTCCCTATTTATCCGGGCTTGGGACCGGCACTACAATGCACTGGTTTATGCATCCTAGCGTCCAGGTAACTATAGGACAATTCAGAGGCAGCATGTTTTTGGACTGTGGGAGGAAACCAGAGCGCCCGGGGGAAACCCACGCAGACACGGGGAGAACATGCAAACTCCGCACAGAAGGGACCCGGACCGCCCCACCTGGGGATCGAACCCAGGACCTTCTTGCTGTGAGGCAACAGTGCTACCCACTTAGCCACAGACAATAAACTTTCATACTATAAATTGACACTATAAATCTCCTCTTTACCTGGTCTGATGTCACACGTAAGTTGTAATTCTGGTGTAGAATCAAACTCCCTCGGTGTGCGGTCAGCTCCGTCCCGCATGTGCATGAGGGTGCGCTCAGTAAGACACTCGCGGCCGGAGCATGGACGCCTCCTGGCCTGTGCGCACTCGACACCTTCGCATTCATGCATTGTAGGTGCACTGATTATGGGCTCCATCAAAGGTTCCAGTATGGGTTCTCTCAGAGGTTCTGTCACAGGTTTCCTTACAGCCTCCTTCACAGGGTTCCTCACAGGCTCCTTCACAGGGTTCCTCACAGGCTCCTTCACAGGGTTTCTCACAGGCTCCTTCACAGGGTTTCTCACAGGCTCCCTCGCAGTGGACGGGTGGATGATGGTGTACGGGACGGCCGGGCGCCGCAAACCGTCTGCACGGGTGGAACCGCAGCGCACTCCCCTGCACGTTTCGACTGCATGTCCTACAACGCCAGCCAAGCAGATTGAGAAAAGCAGTGTAGTAATTGGTGTCATATTGAATGCCTACCCTTCAGAAAGCCTCTTCATAGATCCTTCAGCATCAGGCGTAGTCCTCATGCACTTAAAAACAAAACTCCAGGCTACATTACAGCTCACCTGAATGCTTTTAAACCTCAGCGTGTAAATGCCGTCTGAGGGAAGCTGTGTGAGCGGGCAGGGGGAGTGTGTTCTGGGAACAGTGTAAGCTCTTTATGCCATGGACTTAATTGACACCAGGTTTTCCCCTCCAGCTTCTGTTCATGTTAACCCATCACTTCCCCTCGAGACTTTCCTTTAGTTTAGATTACAAAATGACCCTTTATAACACAGAACCAGATTTTTTTCTGCTCTAATGATGCAAGGTGGTTTGTGCATTACACGTCATATGAAACGATTCATCAAAAAACAAACTTTCTACCTTTTACTGCCTGAAAAAATTACTATATTTAGAATTCTAATAGTGTGCATAAAAATACTAATACTAAATAAACAGGCTGTAATCTTATGAGCAAAGAACAAGGAGAAGCATAGGTTTTATTCCAATAATTTCCTTCATGTCTGTCTATCTATCTCTCTGTCCGTCTGTCCGACTATCTATCTATCTATCTATCTATCTATCTATCTATCTATCTATCTATCTATCTATCTATCTATCTATCTATCTATCTATCTATCTATCCACCCATCCATCCATCTATCCATCTGTCTGTCTATCCATCCATCCATTTATCCATCTATCTATCTCTCTATCCTGTCTGTCTGTCCGTCCGTCCTATCTATCTATCTGTCTGTTTGTCCGTCCGACCTTCTATCTATCTATCTATCTATCTATCTATCTATCTATCTATCTATCTATCTATCTATCTATCTATCTATCTATCTATCTATCTATCTATCCTGTCTGTCCGTCCGTCCGTCCATCCATCCATCTATCTATCTATCTAAACACATGGCAGTATAAAGCTCCAAGATTACGTGGATGGTCGGGCACTTGTGCATTGTTTACCTGTGGAAGAGGTGCACCAGTATGCACTGTGGGACGATCCACCTCACGTAGAGAACATGCAAAAGTTGAAGGACCTGCTGGTAATACCACTGTCAATGATTTTGACAGCATATTAGGTGGGTGGTCCTGATGTTTTGGCTTACTGGTGTGTATAATACAATAAAGACAACTTTGAGCAATCAAGTGTTCAGGGCCTTGCTCAGGGGTCCAACAGTCGCAACTTCAACTGGCAACCTTCTGATTACTAGTCCAGTAGCCGTAGCTACACAACAGCTTCTGAAACTAGTGTTGTGGCAATTTGAACCAAACCCAAAGTGTAGCATCTGGAAACGTTCGTTTTTAACGGTGTCGTTGTGGGTTCTTTAGTAAGGCTTTTATATAATAAAAGGGCTTTGATCAAACACACATATCCGGCAGGATGTTTTTATTGAAGTACCCAGGTCCTTCCTGCTGTGAGGCGAGGTGTATAATATATTGCTGAGGTTTTCTTTTATCAGTTTATTTAACGTATGTCAATTATTTTTTATTATTTTATTCTTAGTCATGTTTGTCTGAGGCTGAGTTTCATCCAGTCCTTCCAGTCTTTGTCCTTCTTTCTCCATCTACAGAGCTCCTACCTTCTCAGATCTTTCCACAGCTAGCCGGAGTCTTTCTCCTAACAGTCTCTGCTCCTCTTGCTCCTTCAGTCGGAGCTCCTCGAGTTCTCTGATCTTTCTCATCATTTCTTCTTTCTCCTCTCTCATCACTTCTCTCTCCTCCTCCCACTGAGCTTTCAGACTCTCCACTTCCAGTCGGTGTCGCTCTGTCTCCATCAGACTGAGCTTTCGTTCCTCCAGCAGGTCGCTCCTGATGTTCTTCACCTCCTCCTGCTTTAATTTCAGGAATTCCTGGTATTCTTCAGTCTGAGCGTTGAACGTGAGCTCCTGACACAAGTCCTTCAGCATAATATCGTTCTTCTCCATCTCACTGGTCATCCTCAGATTCTTCTTGTTATCGATCATCTCCAGCAGATCTTTCCTCTCGTCCTCCCACATGGTTTCCAGCCTCCGTCTCTCCTCCTTCTCGGCCCTCAGCTGGGCCTTCAGCTCCATCTTCCTGTTTCTCCCAGCACTGCAGCGTCTCAGGAACAATGTGTGTGTGTGTGTGTGTGTGTGTGTGTGTGTGTATTGATGTGTATATACACCGATCAGCCATATCATTAAAACCACCTCCTTGTTTCTACACTCTCTGTCCATTTTATCAGCTCCACTTACCATATAGAAGCACTTTGTAGTTCTACAATTACTGAATGTAGTCCATCTGTTTCTCTACATACTTTTTAGCCCCAATGGTCAGGACCCCCACAGGACCACCACAGAGCAGGTATTATTTAGGTGGTGGATGATTCTCAGCACTGCAGTGACACTGACATGGTGGTGTTGTGTTAGTGTGTGTTGTGCTGGTATGAGTGGATCAGACACAGCAGCGCTGCTGGAGTTTTTAAACACCTCACTGTTACTGCTGGACTGAGAATCGTCCACCAACCAAAAACATCCAGCCAACAGCGCCCCGTGGGCAGCGTCCTGTGCCCACTGATGAAGGTCTAGAAGATGACCGACTCAAACAGCAGCAATAGATGAGCGATCGTCTCTGACTTTACATCTACAAGGTGGACCGACTAGGTAGGAGCGTCTAATAGAGTGGACAGTGAGTGGACACGGTGTTTAAAAACTCCAGCAGCGCTGCTGTGTCTGATCCACTCATACCAGCACAACACACACTAACACACCACCACCATGTCAGTGTCACTGCAGTGCTGAGAATGATCCACCACCTAAATAATACCTGCTCTGTGGGGGTCCTTTGGGGGTCCTGACCATTGAAGAACAGCATGAAAGTAATTGTAGAACTACAAAGTGCTTCTATATGGTAAGTGGAGCTGATAAAATGGACAGTGAGTGTAGAAACAAGGAGGTGGTTTTAATGTTATGGCTGATCAGTGTATATGTGTATGACCTGTATGTGACGAATAAACTTATCCAACCAAAACGACTCATTTGATGCCGTTTTATTATTATTTTAATGCACATAAACACAGATTTGTTTGCACATTGGTCCCATATTTTTGTTTGTATTCAGATTAATCACATCAACATCAGCAGCTCAACAGTGTACAGTCAGTGATATATTAGACTACAATAAAGCTCTTCTCTGGATAAATAGCAGCTTTTTATCAGTTCCACAAGCACTAACTATTCTTCTGCATAGCATTTCAGATTATATTAACATTCCTTTAGATAACCGCCTGAAACAATGTTCCTCTTAAATACTAACCATTGAAAAAGGACAAGTAAGCAGTATGTAAAAGCTTAGTGCTGTTCCAAATACTAAAAGCTCTGTTATATATGGTTTATAATCTGTACCATTAAAATAGGAAACATTAAAAAGGAACTCGACTGATGGATTTCTATTTACCTTACTAAAACACCTGACTGTGCCCATGGAAAAAAACCCAGACTGAAAAGACTAAGTGGAACAACTCTGGAACGTTTCCATCTGTCAACACAGGGGAGCAGGGATTTAGGCCAGGGGACATCGATTATGTAAGTTAAAATCATTCGATGACAGGTTAAAATCGGTACAGGTTTCTACAGGCAGTGTTGGTGAGAAGGTTCTTCCTGATTGGAGGTTTAGTTCGGGACTCTTTCGCCACCCTTAGTGCAGAACGGCCAGCAAGAGGCGCTTGAAATCCCCCCCGCAGTCTGAGTCCAGTGCATCCTTCAGCGTCACGTCGTACTTCTCCAGGTACATGTCCTTCACAGTCTCCAGATCCACCTGCACATGAAAAAATAATGATGAAAAAAAACGTTCAATGGCTTGTGTAGAAGTGAAATGATCCTACGAAGCGGCTTAAAAGGACATTTGTACCTCGGAGCGGCCCACTATGATGCGGATGAGGGTGTCCTCTTCTGTCCCTGCGCCCGCCATCGCTGCGTTCAGGCGACGGGCGAAGTAGAGCTGCGGGTTTTTGGCACATCGAACTGTTCCAGCAGCAGGAGGAGGCAGCGGTCACAACAGATTCAAGAGATGATTAAACGTGTACAGTATGATAATTATTTATTCATTATAATTATAATACATGTTTTCAGTGCAGCATATCTGCAGCTTCATTTAGATTCAATTTCAGATACAATTAGCAAACAGATGCACTTTGGGGGTATACAGTTACCGACTGTTGCTCTGTAAATGATGTAAACAAATACTGTAATACTAAAATCCCCCTTTCCAAAAAGAATGAAGCTGAATGATCTGCTTTTTCTATCCTACTGATGCATTTTCTCCCAATTTTTTTAGTGTAGTTAATTTGTCTTTCGCTGCTGGTGGATACCTGATTGCAGTCGGTGGGTATATTGCTGCTCACGCCTCCTACGACCCGCGCGCTGAACCCTTTTTCACCCATGAACTCTGCACAGGTGCCTCTATCTGCTAATCAGGGTCCTTACACAGCATTTGAAGACCCCACCCACATATGGCGCCCAGCCGACTGGTGCCAACACCGAGTGTCAAAGTTCAGAATCTCTGCGCTGGTGTTCTAGCGCAGGGTTTTTCAAACTTTTTTTCAAGTGACCCCCATTTTGTCCATGATTTTTACCACAACCCAGGCAACACAAACGATGCATCAAAACTAAATATACTTAATTAATAAAAATTATAGGAATCTGGTCCCACTGTGGTTTACAAGGTGTAACGTAAAGCTTCCACAAGGTGTAACCGTGTAGAAGTTCATGTTGTGTTTGTGCCTGTTAATATTTGTTTATGTAGCCATAGCCTAGTGGTAAAGGTACTGGACTAGTAATCAGAAGGCCACTAGTTCAAGCCCCACCACTGCCAGGTTGCTGCTGTTTGGCCCTTGAGCAGGCCCCTTGAGCAAGGCCCTTAACCCTCAATTACTTAGACTGTATAATGTGACTGTAATTTAAGTTGCTTTGGATAAAGGCCTCTGCTAAACGCCAAAAATGTAAATTAATTATTTTATTTTTTTCTGTGACCCATTTTTTTGGGCTTGTGACCCACCCAAGGGTCACGACCCAGGGTTTGAAAAACCCTGTTCTAGCGGAATATCCCGCTGCGCCACCTGGGTGCCTGAATTATCTGCTTTAAACTGAAACTGAGTAGGCTCGCCCTGTGATGAACTACCACCCTGTCCAGAGTGTATACCCACCGCAACCCTGACCAGGTTGAAACGATTAGTAAAACTAAAGAAGTGAGTAAATGAATCCTGTCTTTGTTACCCAGAGTAATGTAGCAGTCCTTTAACGTCCCGGTAGCCTCGTTGTCGATGGAATCAAGGATGTCGGTTCCAGATGCCTGAAAAATCGCAGACACAAACAGCGGGACAGTGAGGAATAATACGCTAGCCTTAACAGACACAGTTGGTGTTGTCTGAGGGTGGAGGCCTGATAGTGTGTAGCTTTCTGTGACTTTTACTATCTAAATGACAAAAGTAGAGGAATAGGACGAGAGTAGCGTGGTCCTCTGTTCATGCAGGCTGTTTTTGTAGGAATCCGCTGCTAGACAGTGTAAAAGAAGAGGCCAGTATGTCCAAATCTGGACAATGAAAGAAAGGGAAAAACTAGAAACAGGAACATACAACCGCTTCCATGTCTCCGTGTTTACTATTTGCTTTAGATCCTGAATTTCATCTGCAATTGGAGCTCATTAGATTGTACCTGGGTAACTATGTCAACATTATCTAACCGGCCTGGACCTGAGAACAATGGTTCTTTTCCCTTAGAAAGAAAATAATGACGTATGTGCAGCTCACTGTTCAGCTCCACTGCATGAAGGCTGGTTTTATATTCACTGGTAAACTAAATGGATGAGACTGTAAGATGGACGTAAATCCAAAAGCACCATCAGTAACATGCTGGATTGCGCTTACTGATTCGTAATACTTGAAGGTGGCCTGTAGCTGCAGGTAGTTCCTGTGGGTGAGGATGTGGGTGAAGGTGGACTCGTCCGTCCCGAAGCAACCCTCTCCTGCCTGACAGATCAACAAAATACATATTTTAATAATCTAATAAGCTGTAAATTCAGAGCAAATATTCACTTCAAATCCATGCACATTTTGTCTTTTCACTTTTATCTATAAGTAAAAGCAAAAAGGTGTGTAATTATAAGCCTAAACAAAGAAATGTTCAGGGAACAAACTAATGGTATGTTTTTGTGTCTTTTATTTGTTTTCATTATTTTGGCCACATTATTCATTTGCGATTATCCCATTTTTGGTAATGGATTTGAAGGCACAGTATTGTTCTACCCTGGTAGAAGCATTTGCACTTGGGTTCTTTTTATTCTGCAAAGCAACGTGGCTTTTTGTCACGATAGTGAGGTGTGACCCGCCCTTTACACTATATTGCACAATCTTATGTTAGTACCAAGCTATTGGCAATGTACGTTCCCATAACCTTGTCCAGGACACAGGATTATTTGGATTTATTGTGATGAACTAAAATCACAATGTATGTTTTGTCACACTGTACAGAAATGTATTCCTGTATCCCTGTTTGATGTCCATCCAGGGGCGTTAATATCAGTCGCTTCACAAAGCGTTCTGGCCTTTACTACGTTGTTGGCTAGACGTACCATTCTGCTTAAATGGAAACATAGTCTCCCACTTACATACGATCGATGGGTTAAAGAGGTTTTGACTTGTGTTAGGTTGGAAAAGATAAGATTGAAGGGATCTCTTGACTTCTTTTATAAAATATGAGGCCCTATTCTTGCCTATTTTAAGGATAAAATAGACACACTGGATCCAGAGAATTAAAAATATACTGTAGATACTTAATACCTTGCTATACTGGAGAATAGCTTTTTCCCTTCCTTCTTTTGCATTGGGGGGACCCTGCCTGATAATGGTTTGTAGATGGGGAGGGTGGGATAAGGGGATTAGGTGAGCACGCTCTCATGTTCTATGTATATGTCTTTTTCCTGAACGTATTGTTGTATCACCTTGTTACAAAACTCAATAAAAAGAAAGAAACTAGAAATGTACCATTAGAAATATGAAATAAAAATGCTCACCTCAATCAGTGCATTGGCGTCCTGCTCAGCCAACTCCTCGTCCACTTCAAACCCCTCGTCCCTGATCGCCTGTGACAGAGAAAACAGTTCATTCTAATCTACCATGCTGAAAGTGACATGATGGCCTGAAGCGTATTATTTAAGTCCTCCTACAATGAGCTTTAATTATGCTGCACTAATCATCCTTTTATTAAAGACTCATCTGAGGAATTCATTAATTCATTCAGCAAATGAGCCACATCATAGATCTTCTTTTATAAACACTGATGCTTGTAAGGCGATCGGTCAAAGTTACTAAGAGACAGAGACAGGAGCGTATTTAGAAACTGCTGATAGAATTAAATTTTGGAAACTCTTAGTATAAATATTATACTGGTTAATAATTAAATATATAAATCATATAGACTTGAATTCTTTTGCTGTCTGTAACCGTATTATAAACAACCAGTACAACAGCTCTACTGAGGAAAATGCTGGCAACCTTGGAGGCTTGAATTGCACACAGGTCGTTTCCATTATCTTTTTTAATGCATAGTCGCATCCAATTCCCAGATCTCCACAACTGACCGAGGAGGGTCAGTACTAATGACTGCAGTACTGACTGCTTATTTTTAGCCACACCAGGTGGGTTGATATGGAGATCCGTATCACACACGGAGAGTCACGCACCGATCTCCATTATCCCCCGTCTCTGTGCAGGCACCATCGATCAGCCGGCATGTCATGAGGAATCCCTACAGCACTCACCCCACCGGACATTATTGTCCATATAGGCACCCGGCCTGCTGATAACCGAGCTGAGATTCAAACTCATGTGCTCACATTTTTATAATCTTAACTATTAATAAGCTGGAACAGCATCTGCTAAGCTTTGTTTGTACCTGCAGGAGTGAAATCAACAAGTTCCTGACGTCTCCGCTGGTGTCGTCTTCGATGTCCGCTTCCAGATCACGGCCGTGTACTAAAATAAGTCACCGGTGTCATGAAAAATATTTGATATTTGTATAAAGTTGTGGCCTGGTGTGTGCATCTTTTCTTACCTTCAGCGTACGCTTCTTTAATATTCAGAATTTCCTGTTGATGAACAAATAAGAGTTCATAATAATAAATATACTGTATATCATACGTACTTTATATACTGTATATACTATATAGCCATGTTTCATACATGCTTCCAACTCCCCTGTTTGAGCATGATTATTCTGAGCTTATAGTCAGGTGTCCACATACTTTTGGCCATATAGTGTCATTCCATACAGTGCTTTATGATCAGCAACAAACTTCATCTGAACTTTCTAAGCTTCTAAGCCCATTATAGACAGTCAGACGTGTGTTCCAAGATATTCTACTTCAAATTCCTTCTCATCATGTATATATTTAACCCAGCAGATTTACAATCAAAGTAAATCCCGGCAGTCATGTTCCAAAGTGAAGTAGATAAGTAGTGGAAAAGATTTTACTGGTTTTAATGGGTAAGATGTGATTGTGAAGGTGACTGTACAGCATAATCGTACCGACCTGATTGGAGCTTGTGCACAGAATCTCCACCAGAATGTCCTCGTCGGTGCCGGCGCCCTTCATGGCGCGCCGCAGCTCTTTAGTGGCGTAGATGTGAGGTGGGTCCAACATGGCGACGATGGCTTTCTCGAAGCTTCCTGTCAGCTCGCTCTTTAGCACCTCCTCCAACTCCTGCTGGGAAATGATCTAATCTCATTTCATTGATCCAGACTAAGTACCAAGTGTGTGTGTGTGCGTGTGTGTGTGTGCGTGTGTGTGTGTGTGTGTGTGTGTGTGTGTGTGTGTGTGTGTGGTAACCAATTGCTAGCCTTTTCCAGTTATAAATAAACAGACTGAAAGTTCATAAAGATAGAAAAAAGAGTGAAAACGCCCAACATACATCATCGTATTTCTCATAGTAGGCTTGTTTGATCTCCAGACGCTGGGCTGAGGAGCGGTTAGCTAGGATGGAGATGATGGTCTCCTCATCAGTACCTGCACATCAGTATTAGCACAGAATCAGTTAATAATCAGAATGAATTCCACATTACTGAACGTTTCCTGTACATTTATCTGAGCTGCTTTATCAGACCAGGCTCGTGTGTGAATGGTGAGCTGTGAGACCCTTGACGTACCCATTCCTTTGCAGGCTTTGCGAATCTCCTTGATATCTGACACCACATCAAAGTCCTCATAGGGAAGAACTGTAGGCTGGAGGAGACACATGATCCATGTAAACAATAAGCTATTATTAGGTCTTTTACTTCAATTGTTTCATTTTATTTAGACTGGAACTTATTACTGTCTTTATAATAAGTGCTAAATATGAAACAACAATAACAATAATTATAATAATGCATTTTATAATAGAAACACCCTGGATTGTATGCCAGCCTATCACCGAGCATTATACACCCATCATTCACTCACACAAATCCACCTTTAGTTTATGTATTTTGGGGAATTATTAGTATTATTTAACATTGGATTTTTACTACGTAATGTTTACTATTATTATTTTTATTTTCTAGTTTTCCTTTGTACAATACATTTCTGTAATGATTATTCTCAGCGGAGGATGTACTTCCTGCACCAACTGAGGAAGTTTAACCTGCCCCAAGAGCTGATGGTGCAGTTCTACACAGCCATCATAGAGTCTTCCATCACCACATCCATCACAGTGTGGGGCAGCTCAGCCACCAAATACGACACCAAAAGGCTGCAGCGCATTATTAGGTCTGCAGAGAGGACTATTGGTGTAAAGCTGCCCACACTGCTGGATTTGACCCGTTCCACCCTGGCCACATCCTGTTTTGGTGCCTTCCATCAGGCCGACGCTTCCAGAACGACCAGGCTGCCGAGAAGCTTTTTCCCACACTCCATTATGCTAATGAACAATTAAACACTACAGAACTGTTAATCCTCTTGACACTTCTACAAATTACCTATTTAATTCATACAATGACACCCAACATTACAAAAATTACAACAATACACTGGTATCTCACATTCCCTTTTCATTCTATAGCTCCTCTATAGCTCATTCTTTTAACCCATAATGTGGATTGTACATGCTAATGTTTAAAGGTATGAGTGTGTGAATGTGTGTGTGTTAGAGAAAGAGTGAGTTAAATGTCTTTATTGTATTTTACGAGCACTGCAAGCATCTGTGTAACCAAAACCGAATTACTTGTATGTGTGAGCATACTTGGCCAATAAAGCCTGATTCTGATTATGTTCATTCAAACTTTTGTAAAGCAAAATTAACATTTAAAGCTATTATTATCAACTTAATTACAGCTTCGAAATTATTTATAAATTCATAATACATTGATAATAAAACAGTTTTATGATTATCTTGTTTGTCAATATTCATTAAATATATTTTAAATAGCCAATTCATGCAATGTAAAACAATCTTACTAATGCATGATACAATTATTATTATATATACCAATATTATTTAAGACTTTTTACATTAAATGTGATTTATTAATGGTTACAGATACGCTTTGCTGAGTCATGAGCTGCTGCTGCTCCTCTGCAGGGGGCTGTTTGGGTGGAAGGGAGAGTCTGATGGACTTTACATCCATTAGAACATAAATTCAGCTTCTGTAAACCACTTTTCATTCATTCATTTTCATTCACTTTTCATTCATATCCAGATTTGTGATTAAAGTCATATAGAAAGAAAGAAAGCCAAACTGGATGTCCCTGAATGTCAAATATTTAACTGCGCACGTTACCAAAACAACAATACTACAGACCAAAAGTGCGTGTGTTGTTATGAAGTGCAACACTATTCCATGGAAATAATAGTTTTAAGCATTTTAGACGTATTAAACTAAGTATTTTACTCACTTGAACGTTTCCCATCTTCTCGGTTTGTGCTGCGTCCGCCGCTCACAAGCTTCTGTCCTGCACCACCCGCGGTGACGTCACGCAGCCAGCATCCCACATGCAGATCAGATCAGATCAGATGTCTGATCTACACCAACCCGAATCAGACTCACACAGCATCCTTTTATCTTCACTATGTGGTCAATAGTATGTAGACACATCAGTTTTATTCGCCCATTTATTGCTGAAAGGTGCATCAGCAGCATGTGTCAAGTAAACAGTTTTCAACACATTGGATAGTTCATCTGCAATTGCCAAATGTTTGTGGATGGGCATTCAAAACAGTTGATTAAGGTGGAAAAGCAAAGAGATAAATATCCAAATTTAGGTGTGCTCCATGTATACCCACAATAAAACTCACAATAAACATATACACCGATTAGGCATAACATAATGACCACCTTCCTAATATTTTATTGGTCCCTGCTACTGTGCTGCTCTGTGTATTCTGACACCTTTCTATCAGAACCAGCATGAACTTCTTCAGCAGTTTGAGCTACAGTAGCTCGTCTGTTGGATCGGACCACACTGGCCAGCTTTCGCCGCCCATGACCCTGTCATCAGTGTACCACTGTTTCTTCCTTGGAGCACTTTTGATAGATACTGACCACTGCAGACCGGGAACACCCCACAAGAGCTGCAGTTTTGGAGATGCTCTGACCCAGTTGTCTAGCCATCACAATTTGGCCCTCGTCAAATTTGCTCAAATCCTCACACTCGCTCATTTCCTGCTTCTAACATCAACTTTGAGGATAAAATGTTCACATGCTGCCTAATATATCCCCCCCACTAACAGGTGCCATGATGAAGAGATAATCAGTGTTATTCACTTTACCTGTCAGTGGTCATAATGT